>NC_133620.1:69307267-69607267 GCF_048593235.1 Sminthopsis crassicaudata | reverse complement strand
ATCTTTAAACCTTGCTCCTGACTGTCCCCCACAATGGGTACGTACTCCCTTTTCATCTCCACCTCGGACATACTTTAGTTTCTTCAAAGCTCTGCTCAAATGCTTTGCCAAACATGAATACTTTCCTGATACCAGCTGCCCCTCCACTTGCTCAGCACCTTCCTCTGAAATTATCTTATATTTTTGGTATGTATTTTGTATATGCTTATCCAGGGTGCCCCAAAAGGCTGAGTATGTTCTAAACTATTAGAGTTTTGTGTGTTTGTGCATGTTGCCTGCCCTGGGAGAATAAAAATCCCTTGGGGCTTATAATCTATTAGAGGGAAATAATGTATATCCATAGTAATCTATAGTACTTGGTATATGGTAGGCACCCAATAAATGCCAGTGGGTTCATTGATTTTTTTTTTTTTTAGCATACATAACATTTTTCTCATCCTTCCCCTTCCCTCCATCACCCTAGTTCAAGGCATAATCTCTTCCTTTGAACTATTGCAAAAGCCTATTCGTAGGTTCTCCTGCTCTTCCAAGTCTGGCCACATCATTTCTCTGTTTTAGAAGCTTCAGCAGCTCTTCTTTTGCATGTAGGATAAAACACAAGCTTCTCTGGCATTGAATGCTCTTATAACCTGGCTCCAGACCTCCTTTCTAGGTTGATAATAAATACATTACTCCTCCCTACACACTATAATCCATCCAAACTAGCCAGCCTGCTGTTGTTCCTGGAATACAACATTCCATTTTCCCTCTCACACAGTGTCCGTCACTCCTGGAACGCCATCCCTCCTCACATCTCTCTAGTAGAATCCCACAGTTTTTTAGTTTTTGTGTCTCTAGTTTCTAGAGAAGTACCTAACACTTACTGGGCAGGTAACAAATGCTTGCTGAATGAGTGAATTATGGGAAATGAATCTCTGAGGAATCAACATTTCTGGTTACCCAAAGGGCAATGGAGAAATACATAGCTAGGTTTACATTGGCTGCAGGCAAGGGTATTCTGGAGACAGATCATTCTGCTCCAAAGCTTGATTGTTAAATTTCCTGTGTGAGCATTTACACCACAAAAGGAAAAAAATATATACATAAATTGGGATTTGATTTATTGTTTTGTTGATTACCTAGACTCAAGTAAATGATGGAGAAAATATATATTAAAAAAAAAAAAAAAGATTTGGGAATTTTAGTGGACTTCAATCTCAATATAAATCAGTGGGGTGACATGGTAGCTAAAATAGCTAATGACATGTTAAGCTGAACTAAGAGAGATGTTGTGTCCAGGAATGAGGAGGTCCTGCTGTGTTCTGCCCTGGTCAGACTCCATGTAGACAATGGGGTCCTTTTCTGTGCCCCATATTTCAGGGAGGCCTTTGATAAAGCTGAAGACTGTTAGAAAAGGGCAACAAGCAGAATGAAGGCCCTTTGCATTCATGTCATATGAGAATCAGTTGAAAGAAGCTGATATGTTTACCCTGGAGAAAAGAAGGGTTAAGGAAGATGCAATTGCTGGCTTTAAGAATTACAGGAAAAGCTATCAAATGGAAATAAGATTCAGCTGGTTCTGTTTGGAAATAGGAACAACAGGCAAAAAAAAAAAAAGTTAATTTCCTCCAAATGAGAGTTCTCTCCAAGTAAAGTGGTCTGCCTCAGAGGGGAGTCAGGGCTCTCTCATTGGAGATAATCAGGCAAAAATCAGTTGATCTTTTCAGATAAATTGAACTAGAGAGTCTGTTTTTCGGGTCTGAGTTGGTTTAGCTGTCTATAGGGATAGATGCCTTTCAACTCTGAAAATCTCTTTGATCCTGGAAGAAAAAATGCTACCAATTATAAGCAGTGTCTAGGTTTTATGCAAACTGGATGTGGGGGGCAGAGAAGGGTGATAGTGAAAAGTGCAGCCGGTTTGATACCTAAAGTTGCTAGGTATTGCTTAGCTTTATTCACTGTTGTCCACCCTCTGCCTTCTCAAGGGTCCTCTTTCCAATTTCTGGGAAATAGTTTTTTTTTTTTTTTTTTCTTGGACTCCAGGAAGTCAACCTCTCTGACTTTTGATTGAAATTGTTTTAACACTGTTGATACTCTGACCACAAAATCAGTGTATCCAATGGGAAATCCTGTTTTCATATCAGCTCCTCACTCACTGACCAGGTGATACAGGTATGTATCCTGTCTTCCCTATTCATCTATCTACCTTCTGCTTTTATAATTCCAGTAAGTTCCACTCCTTGTGTGAATTTGAGCCTCTGTTTCCTCATCTGTCAAAGATAAGGTTAGTCTAGATGATTTCTAAGATCTCCAGGACACCTAAATCTAGGATCCTAGACCACTGGCTAAATGACCTCTCAGGTACTCTGCAGATCTAAACCTAGGGTCCTGGCGGTGGGGGCTCAGGACCTACCAGCGCAGAGCCAGCTCTCAGTTTCCCAGTCTCTCTCCTTTATGGGTTCTTTGCTACACCCTTCGCTTTCAATCTCATTCATCTGGTTTAAACCCCCACTCTGGGTTTCCTTTATCCCCTTAGAATACTGCTGAGGTAAGCTCTAAAGCTTAATGAGGGGCCTGGGGCAGGCTTTGTCTAAACAAGAGAAATGCCTGATGAGTTTTGGAATGTGTGGGTGGTAAGTGAAGATAAGACCCAGAAGAACAAGCCCAGATATAAGCCAGACCTTTTGGAAGGAGAAGAGCTGGGGGCAGAACTCTAAAGAAAAGTCATTTGTAAAAAATAAAAAACACAAAAAAGATGACTATGCGAAGTACTTTTTAATCCAGTGGAAAGGATTTTTAACAAGGAAGTGGATCTTCATGTTTAACCCAAATAAAAACTGTTAAAATCTCAGAGCTGGAAGGGACAGAAAGGCTGCCCGTTGAAGGTGACCTTAGTCAAGTCCATTATCCCACCGAAGGTTGGGAGCATGATGAAGTTATCCTACCTTATGTTTGTACTCAGGAATGGAAAGAGATTATGTTAATAGGTAGTTTGAAATTCAAAAAGAGAAAAGACTTGATTGAGACATCTCTCACACCATGAGGAAAAAGGTCATTTCTCCCCCACGGTGACGTGACCCAGTCACACTTTTATCCTCTGTCTCCTAGCCTCCTCATTGATCTTCCTTCCTCAAGACTCTCCTCTCCAACTATCATCCCCACAGCTCCCAACAGATCTTCCTAAATTGTAGACTTGATCTTGTTCATTTGCTCTCAATAAATCAGAATGATTCTGTACTATCTGCTGTCTGCTTGTCCCTACCTCCCTTTCTATCACACTTAGCTTTGGGGGCATAATTTCCATAGTTTGTCCTTTTACACTCTCCACAAGCCACTCAAACTAATCTTATTGATCCTCAGACACAAAACTCTATTTCAGACTTGGTGACTCTGCACTGGTTGTCCTTCATTCCTCGGGATTCCAGGAGGAAAGAGCGAGGCTGAGACTTTGTTTGGCTTTGTTTTGGCTTAAATCCAATTCCTGGGCAAGTCAAAACATCATCTTTATGGTGTCACTGATCTTCTTTGGAATTGAAAATAAAATTTAAAATAAGACCCCTTGCTCTCCATGTACAACTTGATTCTCCCAACTTTACTTTTTAAGAGCGAGATGGTCTTTGTATCCACAGTGCCTGACCTGTCCCAGTTGCTTATGGATGGAATGAGATTCCCTTCTCCTCGCTCCCCTGATATCCATTCCTCCCATGTCAAGTGATTTCCTCCCTCACAGACACAAGCAGAAGCAGAGGAGAAATCTAGTCTCTCTCTTCCCCAACTACTTGGTGGTACAGTCCCAGGGGGATATGTCTGCTGAGACAGTGTAAGAACTGCTAGTATTAGGGCCCTGAGATGCCCGCCTTCCTGCCAGTAATTCCTGGATTGGCCAACCCCAGGGTGATGCAAGACGCAGGAATTTTGGAGGGGAAAGAAATGCTGGCGGGGACCAGGACTCAGACATGACAGGTGGCGAGCCCCGGACATTACTGTCAGCCGTTGGCTTTAAGCATTGCCTCTTTTCAAGGCTGGGGATACAGCAACAGATAAAAATAAGACCCAGGACCCACAGTGCTTCTGGGAGCCAGACACCCCAGGGATGTGGGCTTAGCATGTTGTTGTGAAAACCATGCAGCTATGACAGAGAAGGATTAAAAAGAATCTCTTTCGCAGTGTGGACAAACTGTTGGGAGTTAAATGCTTATGTCTCACTCCTGCTTTCCTGGAAAATGGAGAGTTTTTATGAGATATGAACTTTTAGATTGCCTGTCTGACTGACATGCTTGCGCTCTCTCTCTCTCTCTCTCTCTCTCTCTCTCTCTCTCTCTCTCTCTCTCTCTCTCTCTCTCTCTCTGTCTCTCTCTGTCTCTCTGTCTCTTTCTCTCTCTTCTCTCTCTCTCTGTCTCTCTCTCTGTCTCTCTGTCTCTTTCTCTCTCTTCTCTCTCTCTCTCTCTCAGTCTCTCTCTCTCTGTCTCTCTCTGTCTCTCTGTCTCTCTGTCTCTCTGTCTCTCTCCTCTCTCTCTCTCTCTCTCTCTCTCTCTCTCTCTCTCTCTCTCTCTCTCTCTCTCTCTCTCTCTCTCTCTCTCTCTCTCTCTCTCTCTCTCTCTCTCTCTCTCTCTCTCTCTCTCTCATTCTTCCCGCCTCTCACTTCCCCTTAAGATTACAGCCAATCTACATAAATTATATCCTGGTCCGTGTGTTTGTTACATTATACTATAAACTACTTGAAGGCAAAGATTGTTTTTAGGCTTTTTTTTTTTTTTTTCAATCTTTCCTCCTCCCAAATTTAGCACCGAAATGTTTTTAAAATACAAACTTTAGCCTGAGGTGATTGTGAACAAAATGCTGAAGAAGAAGAAATGGGATTTTTTTGGAGGTACATCAGTCAATAAGAACAGGCCGTGCTCTCCCTGCACTGATTGAGGTCAGTTTGCTTGTTACCCAGCTTTCAAGTTTCATTTGCACCAAGATTGATCTTGAAATAGATTCTCAGGGAAACTTTCTGTCCACAAAGGACCATGCCCCGATTCTCCTCCACTTCCCCAAGCATTTTTGAGGCGCGGTTGAGGACTGCAGGAGGCTACAGTCGCCCACAGCATCCACACCAAATGACTGACCCCTCTGCCCGACTCAGACAAGCCTCAGACAGAGAAGCCCCAGGGCAACCTTCTAGGGCACAGATCTAGGGCAGCCCGTGAGTGAGGCATTAAACCACCATAAACAAGTGTGGGAGGCCTTGGGAGTAGGGGAGGAAATTGTCCACATATCTAGGCACAGGCAAGGAAAAAGTGCAGGAAAATATCTAGGCCGCTTTTCCTGCAGGAATCAGGGAGCTTCACTCCAGTGACTGCCTCCACGCAAGCGCTGTGGTTCTGGCTGCATTCCCAAAGGAAGGATTTTAAGAACCTGAATTCAAGACACTATCAGCACCAGAAAGCAAGTCCGATTGTGAAGCCTCCGCTTGCAGTCTCCCTGCCACCTCGGGACTGGATGCTACCTCCGGCCAGACACTGGCCTCCCTCAGTGTCTTACTGTTTCAACTTGTCCCCAGATGGAATTAAACTAGCGAAGCTTTTCCAGCAGAAACAGCCCATGTTCTCTAACAAACCTCAAATGCTCCTGAGAAGTGGGATTGGTAAGGGTGGGGTGAAGATTACAAATAGGAGAGCCGGCAAAGGTGAAGATCTTGGCTGTTTGAATAAAAAGATCCTGAAAAGGAACTGCCCTAAAATGAGCTTTCTCAAATCTCTCTCTCTTGCTCCTTCCATCCCCCCTTTCACTCTCTCCATCCCTCCTTCCCTCTCTCTCTTTTTCTCTCTCTCACTATATCTTTCTCTCTGTCTCTCTCCCCACTGTGCCCCTCTATTCCTCTCTCTGTATCTCCCTCCCTTCCCACTTTCTCCTCCTCCTCCTCCTCTCTTTTTCTTTCTCTCATCTCTCCACAATTCATCTTGGGGGGAAGTACACTGATTACTCATAAAGCGCTATCTGACTAATTAGTCTGAGAGCTTTGATCCGTTCTGGTTCTGACCCGGATGGGTTTGCTTTGTTCCACCCTGGGCCATCGAGAAGCCCTCCATTCCAGGAGCTCACCCTATGGTGCAGTCCTGCATACCAATACCTGATCATCTTAGCTCACTGAGCAGAAGCGAGAGCCCCTGAGATCCACCGCCCCCCCCCCCCCAGAAGCTGGGATTACAGGCATAGTTGCTGACTCCTAGGGACTTCTGTGAGGACTTTGTGCCCGGGGATAGAATTACCTGAATCAGGCCGACCATTCCCTGAGGACACGCAGAAGCCAAAGGTACCATTTGGGGGACGTTGAAGCTCCAACTGGCTGGTCCCATCTGGAAATACTTCTGCTATCCGGCCCACGGACCGGACCAGGTTGGGAACACCAATATCATCCACGCTGAGGGAGCGCCTAGGAGCGATACCTGCTTGCCTACAGGCCAGGAAAGGAACATAGGAAAGGTGTTAGTGTTCACCTCACTGTAGGGCACCGCCTCTCTCTAGGACTAGCTCTTCTATCAGCAATAGTGAGTATGATCGTAGCTAGTCCTGGTGCTCTAGAATCGCCAGTGACCCGGCTCCTGGTCTCCCTAGTGCCTCTGCTAAAGAGATGTCCCACCCAGAACCACATTAGGGAGTTTGGGGACTTCCCTGGGGACCCCTTAAATTAATCCAGGCTGGACTGAATGACAGTCCAAGGGTCCAAGAAGCATTCCCCAGAGTTTCTCAGACAGTTTTTCCTTTTCTCCCATCCCCCTCTCCAGTAATAAATAAATAAATAGTATTTATTTCTTTTTCAATTCCATGTAAATATTCACTTTTCAACATTCACTTTTATAAGATGCTAAGTTCCAAGATTTTTCTCTCTCCCCAAGACAGCAAGCAATTTAATATAGACTATACATATACAATCACGTTAAACATATTTCCATATCAGTCATGCTGTAAAAGAAGATCAGAACAAAAAGGAAAAAAAACACAAGAAAAATAAAGTGAAAATAGCTTTGATGTGAATTCACACTCCATAGTTCTTTCTCTAGACATGGACAACATTTTCCATCATGAGTCTTCTTCAGAGCTCTTGAAAGTTCTTAAACGTCCAGCAAGTTTTCTAAATATCCCCCTACGAGTTCAAACTTTCTTCTGATTATGTTTCCTCCAACTTCCCATTGATCTGCTCAATCAGAAACTGACTTCTTCAATTTAGTGAAAGTCCTTCTGAAAGGGGGGAAAGATGCCCACTTGTGACCAAGAAGGAGACAGTCCATCATTAGGCTGCCCAAGCCCTGTCACAGACTGCTCTGGCCCCGTCTTACCTGTCAGACGCTCTGGGCTCCCCTGGGTCCCCTACCAGGTAACGGCTTGAACGGTCCACCTTGCCTAGTAGAGAATGGAGATTTTGAACTGAGCCAGCTTTTCTATGTTGGTGAGAGGATGACACCTGGTGGGAAAGATCCAGTATTGCAGGTGAGAAAAATTCCGGAAAGCAGCTGATGTTGGAGAGTATAAAAGGTTTTTAAAGTTTGCTAATCCAATTCCCTTGATTCTTAGCACAAGGGTCCTCAAAACATTCTCCAGACTTTTAGAACCCTGTAGAAAAATCTCCATGTCACAGATTCCTTTTGCCAAACTGCTGAACCCTATGGACTCTCTTCTCGGGATAATGTTTTTAAATGCACAAATTAATAAACATAAAACACTTTGTATACAAAGAAGGTTAGATCTAACTAATTGAAGCAATATTTATTGTTCATGGGTGAATAAAACAAATATAGCAAAAATGATAATTTAACCTAATGTATTTATGCGATACCATTAAATTACTTTTTAAAATTATCTTACTGATTTAGAAAAAAATATTTGCAAAATTCATTTAGAAAAACAAAAGGTTGGGAACTTTAAAGAAACCATGGGAGAAAAAAGATGTAAAACAAGTAGATTCAGCAATAGTATCTAACCTTAAACCATATTATAAGGTGAGAGCATTGTTGAAGTGTAAAATAAATAATTTTGGTTATTTTAAATTATAGCTTTTTATATAAAGAAAATGTATGCAACCAAGAATGGAAGAAATGCAGAAAAATGGGGAAAAATTTTGTAGACAGTCTCTCAGACAGAATATGACTGGATTGAAATATAGCTGTGGTCTAGGAAATGGTGAGCTGATTGATTCAGAAAAACATGGAAAGACATGAAGAAAGAAGCTATCCATCTTTCTTTATCCTTTTATCTTTATTCATCAGAGAAACAGACAAGTAGAAATAAGCACAGTATGACCTCACATATATGTGCAATATTTGCATATTAATGAATATGTATGTATATTTATGAAGGTGAGTATATATGTGTGTGTGTGTGTATGTATCCAAGACTAATTGTAGCCTTCTTTGGAGGATGGGGGAGAAAGGAAAAAAAATAAAATAAAAAAGGCATAGTAGAGAATAAAAGAAAACTGACGGGAAGCAAAGAATAGATGGGCAGCTTTGAAAACAATGTATAGTTTTTATTATATAGGTTTCTTAAAATGGAAATTTATTGCTTTATATTGAATCCTCTCATGTTCTGCCATGCATATGACAAATTTTTCTTTTCTTATTTTGTACTTAAGTTAAAAATAAATTTAGAAACTTTAAAAACCCAAGGTCACAAAACCAGATTAATAACTTCTATTTTTTTTATCAGTACAATGATGCATTTTATTTATTTATTTATTTTATAATATTATTACTTGTATTCATTTTTCCAAATTATCCCCCCCTTCCTCCACTCCCTCCCCCCATGACAGACAATCCCATACATTTTACATGTGTTACAGTATAACCCAGATACAATATATGTGTGTAAATCCCATTTTCTTGTTGCACATTAATTATTAGCTTCCGAAGGTATAAGTGACCTGGGTAGATAGACAGTAGTGCTAACAATTTACATTCACTTCCCAGTGTTCCTTCTCTGGGTGTAGTTGTTTCTGTCCATCATTGATCAGCTGGAAGTGAGTTGGATCTTCTTTATGTTGAAGATTTCCACTTCCATCAGAATACATCCTCATACAGTATTGTTGTTGAAGTGTACAGCGATCTTCTGGTTCTGCTCATTTCACTCAGCAACAGTTGATTAAGTCTCTCCAAGCCTCTCTGTAATAACTTCTATTTTAAAGTTTGCTTTGATATTGTAGTGTTGTTGAAAAGAGGGGAGTTAGAGCATCTGAGTTCTGCCACTAACTAGCCGTGTTCTGGACAAGTTATTCTTCCCCCTGAATATATCATATCTCTCTCTTTTTTTTATGCAATTGGGGTTAAGTGACTTGCACAAGATCACAAAGGTAGTAAGTGTCTGAGTTTATTTGAACTCAGAGCCTCCTGACTCTAGGGTTGATGCTCTTTATCATCTAACTTCGAAGCTCCCTTCCAGTTGCAATGATCTTTGCTGAATTGGAACAAATTTCTTTTTCTGCATTATGATACAATAAAACATAATATAATATAATATAATATAATATAATATAATATAATATAATATAATATAATATAATATAATATAATATAATATAATATAATATAATATAATACAATGTAATATAATGTAACATTCCCTTTCCATGTTCACAAAAAACCAGGCATTAATCACCATTCACTTCCTATTCCTTTATTGAAGGATCTTTTCGATTAGACTTTCTGGTAATTTTCCAGGAGACACAGAAAGCATCATAAAGTCTCTGCAGAAAACTCCTATCTCAAATGGTTAAAGGATAGGAACAGACAATTTTCAGATGATGAAATTGAAACTATTTCCACTCATATGAAAGAGTGTTCCAAATCACTACTGATCAAGTTAATTATTTAATTAAGACAACTCTGAGATACCACTGTCAGATTGGCTAAGATGACAGGAACAAATAACGATGAATGTTGGAGGGGATGTGGGAAAACTGGGACACTAATACATTGCTGGTGGAGCTGTGATGCCCTTCTGGAGAACAATCTGGAATTATGCCCCAAAATTATCAAATTATGCATACCCTTTGACCCAGCAGTGCTACTACTGGGCTTATATCCCAAGGAAATACTAAAGAAGGGAAAGGGACCTGTATGTTTGTGACAGCCCTTTTCATAGTGGCTAGAAGCTGGAAGATGAATGGATGCCCGTCAAGTGGAGAATGGTTGGGTAAATTATGGTATATGAAGGTTATGGAATATTATTGTTCTGTAAGAAATGACCAACAGGAGAAATACAGAGAGGCTTGGAGAGACTTACATCAACTGATGCTGAGTGAAACGAGCAGAACAAGGAGATCACTATACACTTCAACAATGATACTGTATGAGGATGTATTCTGATGGAAGTGGCTATCTTCAACACAGAGAAGAGCTAATTCAGCTCCAGTTGATCAATGATGGACAGAAACAGCTACACCCAGAGAAGGAACACTGGGAATTGAGTGTAAACTGTTTGCACTTTTGTCTTTCTTCCCAATTTATTTTTACCTTCTCAATCCAATTCTTACTGTGCAACAAGAAATTTGGTTTTACACACATGTATTTTATCTGGGATATACTGTAACACATTTAACATGTATGGGATTGCCTGTCATCTGGGAGAGGGGGTGGAGGGAGAGAGGGAGGGGAAAATTCGGAAAAGAAGGGAGTACAAGGGATAATGTTGTTAAAAAAAATTACCCAAGCATATGTACTGTCAAAAAAAATTATAATTATAAAATTAATTTAAAAAAAAAAAAAGAAAGAAAACTCCTATCTCCCTACATTCCTAGCCACTCCTCCTTTCTCTGCTGTACCGACTTCCCATCCTTTCCCCAGCTTTTTAATGTGATCGTTTCCCAGAGTTCCGTCCTTCAGACGCTCTCTCCTTACTCTCTCTCTTGGCAGTATCTTTCATCCCCACATCCTCAATTACCACCTCTCTGCATATATTTTCCACAGCTTTAATTCCAACTCTGACTTCTTATCTGAAATCAATCCAGATCCTTATTTCCTATGGAACATATATAGAACATGCTTTTCTGTTATAGGAATAGTTTCCTGTAGGCCATCTTCATCTAGAGTTTTTATCATTACCCTCCAAATTCAAAAGCTTATCTTGATATCTTTGCATCTAAATTTGCTCTTGCTTTTACTCCTCCTTCTATCTCTAACAGCCTCCAGCCTGGACTATGGCAATAGCCTCCTCATTGATCTTCCCTCCATCCAAGCCATCCTTCTCAAAGCTGCCAAATGTATATTCTTAAAGCACAGGCCGGACATGTCACTCAAGAAATGGCTGAATTTCTAAATTTCTAAGATGTAAATTCTTCTGTCTGACATTGAGAACCCTTCACAATCTGACTCCAGACTTTCTAGGTCAGTCACACACAGGATACTCCTCTCTTTCCCCATGGGCAGTTCAGCCAAAATGGCCTTCAACATACGTACAGACTCTTTCTTTTTTGTATTTACATCCCTGAAACTAGCATAATGCCTGGTACCCCAGCACCATTTAAGATGTCATTTCCTTTGAGAAAACTTTCTTAATTGCTCCTGTTCCACTTCTCCTCCTAATAATTGTACATTTCCTGTATTTATATATCTGTGAACATGTCACATATCTTTACCAGGCAAGGACTCTTTCTCTTTTGTACTTACATCCCTTCAAAGTAGCATAATCCCTGGTCCATGGTAGATGCCTAAACATGCTTATTCACGGATTGCCACCATCATTCACCAAGTCTGCTGCATTTGAAACCTCGGAGTTACTTTTTTTTTTTTTTTTAAACTCTTTGGCCATTCATTAAACATTTATTAAGTACCTACTATATACCAGGCACTGTGCTAACTATGGGTAATATGAATACAAATAAAAAGAAAAGTTTCTGTTGTCAGGTTGCTTACACAATCTAATAGGATGGGGAGAGGGAATACGATATAAAAGGAAGCTGCCAGGGAAGGGGAAATGGAGGGAAAAATTACTAGGGATGGGATGTGATGGAGCAATCCAAAGAAGTCCAAAAGGAATATGACTGGTGGGAAATTAGGAGAAATCTCTTGGGCTCTCTTCTTAGATGGAGGTCCTAGAGCTCATGGCGGGGTCCTCAAGTTTGAGTCTAATCTAAGGGGCTGAGGAAACTAAGGAGAGATGTGAAAACCAAGGCTGATTCAATCTTGCAGGAGAATGAGATTCTCCATTGATGAGTTTCCTGGGGAAGGAAGGTGTGAAGGAGCAGCCCCAAAGCAGCAAAGGAGCTTTCTTCCTCCTTATTGGCCATATCTAATCAGCTCCAAATACTCTCAATTTCATCCCTTCAACATTCCTCCTCTCTTCCAGCTGGGCAACCCTGGGCCCAACCTTGTTCAGCTGAAGTTGGAATAAGTGTTAGAATTGTATGAAGCAGCAAGAAATGGCAGGGAGCCCAGGGTGGGAGCTAAAGGAGGAGCCCCCTGATTGGAAAGGAAAGTGAGCATGGACAGACTGTAAGAGAACAATCATTTAAAACCTGTAACAAGTATTATATAATGACAAGAAGTTGACTACACACCTAAGAGTAATTCAGAGGCATACTGGTAAATGCTTAATAGCCAGATTACTGGGGAATATTGTATATCCATGACACATATTAAATTTAATCTGTATTATTAGGATTTTCTCTATAGCTTTCTTAAATCTAGACAATCAACAAAACAAAAAGCAAGTCCTGACTTGCGGCATTTCTGATTTTCAAGTTATAAATCAATGTTTAACAATGGGCTCTCAAGCTAATTCAGCTGGCTCTAGCACTCCTCAATCTGGCCCACTTCCCTGTTTCTGTTTATGGCATCCCCATTTCCCCAGTCATTCTGGCTCATAGTCAAGTAATCATCTTTGATTCTGGATCTCTCCTATCACTATATCCCACCTCAATCCAATCACAGGATTATAGTTCTAGAGCTAGAAGAGAGCTCAGAGGTCATCCAACCTAGCTATCCTCATTTTACAGAGGTTACATTTCTTGCCCAAGTCACATAGATAGAAGGACACAGGAAGAGTTTAAATCTAAGCCCCTTGAAATATGTTTAGAAGAATTGCATGTGCTTAACCTGTGTTAGATTACTTGCTATCTAGGTGAGGGGAAGAGAGGGAGAAAAATTTGGAACACAAGGTTTTGCAAGTATGAATGTTTGCATATATTTTGAAAATAAATTATTTATATAAATATATATAAATATAAATTTAAAAAAATCTAAGTCCCCTGATTCCAAATAAAGTATTCTTACAATGGCAAGAAACAGGTCCTGGAAACAGGATTCGTGTATCCTCAAGGGACACTGTAAAAGGGACACTATCAGAGGAAGGGAGAAAAGCCATCAATCCTAAAGATTTTGAGGGATCATCTCTTGATTCCCCAAGGGCTGATGACAGGTGGAACCATGGACAAAACAGCTTGGAATTACATCCATCTAGTGCCTTTTGTTGGATCTCAACTCTTCCATGTATTCACTTCATAGAAACACAAGATTAAAAAGCCAAGAATCTTTGAACAGCAGAACTTCACCTCCGGAGATCTGTCATAAATTTCTCTAAGCTGGGCAGCCAGCCCCCTCTTTCCATCTGCTTCAGCCCCTCCAAAAGCCCTCCTAGGTTCTGCTCCTGCCCTGCCTCCTCTTTGCTGAGTTTCTGGCCTCCATTTCTACTTAGATTCCAAACAAATCCTCCTCCCCCATTCCTGTTCTCCAACTCTTTTGAAGCACATATATGGTACAAACTCAGCTTATCTCCCAGGAACAGGGTTTAGGTATGCACTGTATAAATTTGACTCCAAAATGAAGGCCAGACCCCCAGGGAAAACGGTGTCGGTGATAGTGCTGACAGACATTGGCAAACACAGGTGCCAGCAGAGAGGGATACACAAACAGACACAGAACATTTCCTTCTTCCTCCCTGCCCACGGCCTGCCCATTGTCTCCACCCATCTCCTCCCTAGATTAATTTTCCCTTTGTTCTACTGTTTATGTTTTCTTGACACTGTTTTTTTGCCCAATATCTCATCCTGAAAGAGGAGTTGGAAACCACAAGTTCAAATCTCACTCTGATGTTTACTACCTGTGTGAGCTACAAACACCTTGATTTCCTCATCTATAAAATGACGGGATGAGACCTGATGGTCTCTGAGTCACTTACAGCTCTAGCTTCTTGATGGAATCCAAGCCCTCCTTTTTACAAATGAAGAAACTGAGGTCCAAAAAGGGGAGGAAGGGGGACGATGAATGATTGTCCAGGAGAGGAGGTTGATCAGGAATGATCCAATCAAAGAAGTTAGGGAGGAGAAGGGTGTATCAAACAGTATCAAATGATGCAGAGATATCTGTGAAAGAATAATTAATCCAAACCAGCAGCTAATCAATCTCTGCTAACCACTGAAGTTTGGGTCAAAGATTAAGGTCTGGGATAGGATCAGAGCAACAAGGAAAGTGACTCAGCCAGAAGGGCAGCCTCTTCCTGGGAGGACAAAGAGGGGAAGGGGATCACATAGAGGGGTTGGGGATGTGGAATAGGAAATGATGCACTCAATTTTCAATGACTATAAGACATTATTCCCTTCACTGAGAAAGAAGGGCTACAGTTTGTAGGATGTTTGAGAAAGGAAGGGAAAGCCCAGAATAACTGTTGTGGAGAGTGTGGCAAAGACTCACTCAGGAAAAAGAGAAGGATTTCTCTGCAGCAGGAAGGGCTGTGGGACCCCAGGAAAGTCTGAGAGTCTGTCAGGCAATTAAATGCCTTGTCCTTGCCTGGCACTGTGCTAAGTACTGGGGAATATAAAGGAGGTCAAAGGACAGCCCTTGGCTTCCATGAGCCCATAAGCTAATAAGGAGATAATAAACAAACAAATATGTACAAACTAAATACAAGGTGGTCAATACTGGGTCAAAGAGTAGGGGGAGGTGAGGCATAAGGTATATACTTGGAAAGGCAATAGGGGGCTAGGTTATGAAGTCACTTAATTTTTCTCTGCTTCAGTTTTCTCATCTATAAAATGGGAATAATACCATCTAAATCAAAGGGTTGTTGTAAGGGTTGGATGAGATAACATATGTAAAGTGTTGTTTTTTTTTTAATTTTAAAGCATCATTTAAATGCAAAATGATAGCAATTTGTATTTTATAAAGCAATTTCCTCTCAATGACCCTGGGAAAGGAGTGTAAATAGGATTCTTCTCTTTTTAACAGAGCATGAAACTGAAGCTAAACTGGAGTCAAGAAGACCCGAATCGAAATCTGGCCTCAGATATTCACCAGTTATGTAATCCTGGGTACACTTAGTCTATTTTAGGAAGGAAATGGCAAACCATTCTGGCATCCAGCATCCAGAATAACCTGCCCATGGCCAGACAGCTAATGAAAGGTAAAGTCAAACTTGGATCTCCACGAAGGAGAAGCTTCCCTTTTTTAAAGAGGAAAAGTTTGGTTCATGGTTCACTTCAAGGGACCCACTGGCATCTCAAGGTAGGGAGGTGAGATTGCCCAACCGGTTGTGCTGGATCATAAGAGCACAAAGCTGGAAAGGGACTTTGGAAGGCATCGAGTCAAACCCAAATCTTCATTTTATAGACAAGGAAACTGAAACCCATTATAGCTAATTAAAATATCTGAGGAAGATTTGAACTCAGATCTCCCTGACTCAAGACCCAACTCTCTTTGGTTGTGTCAGTGTAGATAGGTCCTTTTTTTGCCCCCATTGTTGCCTTGGTCAGCCTCTCAGGCCAGCTTCCCAGAATACCCACTTTCTAACAGCAGCGAGGCCCCAGGGCCAAATCTAAGATCACAGCAATCACAAAAGGAAGGGGCTGAACCTTCCAGAGGTGATGATGGCCCCATGGGACTTACCAGCTGGAGGGACTGCAGAGAAGGTGCTTTCTTTATCTTGGAGCTAGGGCCTTGATGGGTTTCATTCTGTTGGCCCTGGTCAGAAGCTGCAGGAGGAATCTGCTCCATGCTGTAGCATCGGAACTTGCCCAGTTTTTGCCGAGTGGTTTGGCCCAAGATGGAGAAGAATTTCTTCAGTCCAAGTGCCGAAGAGATACTGCTTCCTTTCTTGCTGCCACTGGCTGCAACAGTCGAGGGGATGCTGGGGCTTGAAGGGGACCCTGGTGATGCTCTGAAACACGTTGGTCAGTTGTTGAGATAATACTACAAAAGGCAACTTAAACCTGGTCTAGCGTAAGATTGAGACAGAGAGAAACTTTCTCAAGATAAAAAACTTTTTTATCTTGACACTATTAAAAATTATTGAGGATCTATCCAAAAAAATCTTTGTTATAAATATTTAAATTAAAATAGATTTTTTTTAAAAAGCTAATTTTGAATATGTAGACCCTTTGAAAGGATTTTAGAGATCCCCAGGATTCTCAAGGCAATTCAGGAAGCCCCATGATAATCCCCGCCGTGGGACTGTCTGTGCAGTGAGACAGGAAAACCTGCCTTCAGTCACTCACCGTTTTGAGGCTGTTTTTTCTGAGCTTGGCTTTATCCTCTGGAGCTTGTCCTCCATCTCCTTGCTCGACTGGGGTTGCTCTGTTGCCAACGAGACCGGAAGGCCTGTGGAGCCGAGACTGTTGGTCACAGCTGTCTCAGAAAGACCCAAGAATCCACCTGCAGCAATCACAGACACATCAGGCAGGTCCCAGCATCCATATCTGGTATTTTCCAAGTCCTCAAAGAAGACTTTTTTTTTTTTACTAAAAACAAGTGAAAAGGGGAGTGAAGAAATGCAATACACATAATTTAATAAACTCCAAGCAGAATAGTGGTGGTTTTAGCAAGTGAAGCCATCCAGTTGGTGAGGTGAGGAGACCAGGATGGATAAATTGGCTTAATCATATTAAAAAAGGGTTCCTTTCTCTTAAAAGAAATTTAATTTTTATAGCCAAAAGTCAATCATGGTCATCCCTATATCACAGAGATACAAAGAAGAAAAGAGAAAGAATCTGAGTTCTTTGGGAAAATGGTACTATATGCAAATGAGGCTCAAATACCCCAGCGGGTCTAGATCTTGGGAGTTTTACTCAAGCCTTCTCATCTGGTGATTCTTGTCCATGCTAGTCCATGGATTCTCCACAGGGGTCCCACCCTGGACGCCTTCCTCTAGGGTTTGCTATGTTTTGGGATATCAGTGCCCTCCTGTTATCCCTTAATCTTGCCTACTACTTGCCCCTACACAAGAAGGAGATGATCTAAGAAATGTATGATTAGAGAGATAGGGTAGTTACCCCTGAAAATATGGATCAGCCCACTTGGATCCACCATGACTTTTCCCATTGTCCCTTGTTTCACTAATAACCTTGATGCTTCTGTGACTGTATCATTCCAAGATTTACAACCACTAGGAGAAATACCTGGGAGAACATTTGTCTTTGAATAATAGGCCTTTGTGCCAAGGAGCAGCTTGAGAGTATTAAAAATATTACACAATTTTCCAAATGTGATCCAGTCTGCTCTCTTTCTCCTGGTCCATTTTGGATCTGCTTCATTGACCATATGTGTGATACCCCCACTGTGGTGGTAGAAAGTCATATGATCATAGACCTAACTGAAAAAGACTTTAAAGGTCATTTAGTCAAATTCCATATTTTACAGATGAGGAAAATGAGGTCCACAGGGCTAAGCAGCTGTGCCCAAAGTCACACTGATAGAAAAGGCAGAGCCAGACTCACCACAATGCCTCAGAAAAACCTGGGCTTGAACCTCCAACACTTAACTAGCTGTGTGATCATGGGCAAATCATGTAACTCTTTGATTATATCTGGAAAATGAGGGTAACAATACCCATAATATCTACCTCATAATGTAATTATTTTTAACATAATATTTTATTTTTCCAATTACATGTAGAGAAAATTTTTAACATTTATTTTTAATAAGATTTTGAACCCTAAATTTGTCTTCTCTATTTTCCCTCCCTTCTGTCTAAGATGGTAAGGAATCTGACATAAGTTTATATAAGTACAATCATGTACTTATAAAATAGTTATTAGTCATGTTGTGAAAGAAGAAAGAACAAAAAGAAAAAAACTATCAAAAAATAAAGAAAGTGAAAATAGCATGTTTTGATTTGCATTCAGACTCCATAGTTTTTGGTTTTTTGGTTTTTTTTTTTCTGGAGGCAGATAGCATTTTTCATCATAAGTCTTTTGGAATTATCTTGGATCATTATATTGCTGAGAAGAGGTAAGTCAGTTACAGTTAATCATTGCACAACGACGTTGTTACTGAGTACAAAGTTCTCCTGGTTCTGCTCAATTTACTCAGTATAATTTCATTTAAGCTTTTCTGAAATCTGGTTTATCATTTCTTATAGCACAATAATATTGCATTACATTCACATGCCACAATTTGTTAAATCAATGCGCAACCCCTCAACTTCCAGTTCTTTGCCACCACAAAAAGAGCTCCTATAAATATTTTTCTACATGCATGTTCTTTTCCTTTTTTTATGATTTCTTTGGGACATACACCTAACAGAAACATTACTGGATCAAAGGGTATGCAAAATTTGATTGTCCTTTGGGCATAGTTCCAAATTGCTCTCCAGAATGGTTAGATTAGTTCACAACTCCACCAACAATGCATAAGTGTCCAAATTTTCCCATTTCTTCTTCAAAATTTATCATTTTCCTTTTCTGTCATATTAATCAATATGATAGGAGTGAGGTGGTATCTCAAAATCTCACAATCTTGTTGTGAAGCTCACTTTGCAAACCTTAAAGAACTAAATAATAGCTATTATTCTTATTACTGTTAATTTAACAGATTAGTCAGTTTTGATTTGTTCCATTTTTTCTATTTAACTTGTTGGGCAGAATGCAGAAAATCTGCCAAATTTTACCTATTCTCTCCTCATGTTTTCAGCAGGAAAACCCTCAATATATATGTAGATTACCAAAGTTCTGTATATAAGCTCCCAGAGCTGTGAGCTGCAGATTCTAAGTGTACTTGCTTAACTATAGGAAGTTAACTACGTCTCCTGCCCAAATGAAGGAGAAGACTGTCCATTTTTTGTGGAGATATTCCTTACTTTATTCAACTTGTTGACCCTGCTGACATATTATTTTGCTTATTTAATAGAATTATTCGGTATTTGGTATAGCTGTTTTGGAATAATTGTACATCTTGCCCTATAAAAATAGGGCTTATAAAAATTTTTAAAAATTAATATAAAAATGGAAGGATTTGGCATCTCAGATTGTGAGGGAGATCCGGGATCCACTTATTAGAGGGAACCATGACCCTTTAATAAAGTGCCATTGGCTCAGACCTCTGCCTCTGCCTGTCTTATTGTAGGTGGGATAATTTTAATCTCCACATGATAAAGGTCTATATCTTTGTCTTATTCACTTTTCACTGTTCACAATTCACTTAAATAGATCACATTGTCATTGCTGGAATTGTCCAAAGCATCTCCCTATCTTTAGATGTTCTGTTTTGGTGTGAAATTTTATCTTTGTTCTACAAAGACTGGAAATGATCATTTCAGATTGCTCAATTCCCTCTGTTCTGAAAAAGGTCCAGAGATCTTTGGTTGATAAAGTATGATCCAGCAGAATACAAGCTCTTTTAGAGAGTAATGTTTTTCATTTCTGACTTTATATGTCCAGCACCTATCACAGTGCCCTGTGCACAGTAGACACTTCATAAATGCTTGTTTATTAAATTTAAGCTATTAAAGATATTAACTATACTACAGAATCATCATAGCTCTAGATCAGAAGGTCTCTTTAAGGGCATGCAGTTCAACTCTTTCCCTTTCATTTGACAGTTGAGAAAACTTGTTGAATTAGATTTAGAAATTCCCATTTCTTCTCCAATATTTATTATTAGGGGGGCAGCTAGGTGGCGCAGTGGATAGAGCACCAGCCTTGAATTCAGGAGGACCCGAGTTCAAATCTGGTCTCAGACACTTTACACTTTCTAGCTGTGTGACCCTGGGCAAGTCACTTAACCCCAGCCACAGGAAAAAAAAGAAAAAAATATATTATTAGATTTAGAAAGGGGGATAGAACATAGCACAACTATGTTTTTTTTTTTCCTTGTCAAAAGAGAACGAGCTGCATGGGTATAATGGTAAATATTTAACAATCACCTCTTTGGGGTTGGGGAAGAATAAGGTTGACACATTTTCAAGTTTAACCAATATTATTAACATTTTTCTATTATTTTCTTAAATTCAAACAAATGACAAAACACTATATTAAGACCTGATTTGTAGTACTGTGGAATGTACAGAATGAGAAGAGCAATGCAGAGATTCTAGCTCCAGAAGTTGTAAATAAAACTCAGTAATTCTCCAGACTTTTGGAGCTATGATTCTTTATCTTTTGGGCAATCAATATCCCTCTACAGAGACATATGCAATGTGTACATATACATATATGTACAATGTCCTGTATAACAGGAAGAGCCCAGGACAAACACGGACTTCTCATTTTGACTGCCAGGAGAGGAAGTCCTTAATTAATTAAATGATAATAAATTAAATTAATTAAAATAAATCCAGAGCCACGTGCAATATGTACATATATGTATACATACAATGTCCTGTAATAACAGGAAGGGCCCAGGTCAAAAGTGGACTTCTCATTCTAACTGCCAGGAGTGGAAGCTCTTAATTAAATGATAATAAATTAACTTAATTTAACTAAAAATAGAGTTATATACAATGTGTATGTATACATATATGTACAATGTCATGTATAACAGGAAGAGGTGGGCTTCTCATTCTGACTGCCAGGAATGGAAGCCCTTAATTAATTAAATGATAATAAATTAACTTATTAGAAAGTGAATTAAATGATCTCCAATTCTAAAAAAAGACTCAGCTCTAGAGCTGGGAGGGCCCTTCAAGAGCATCTAATTTAACCTCCTCCCCTTTATTTGGCAGGTGAGGAAACCGAGACCTAGACTAATTAGTCACAAGATCAAAGAGTTTGGAAAAGACCTTAGAGTTCCTCCAGTCATCACAAGTTCCCTATATTACAGATGAGTAAACTGAGGCCCATAGCTATCAAGTGGCAAGTCACAGAGGCAGCCAGTGGCAGAGCTGGGATTAGAACTCAGACCCCATGACTACAAGTTTAGTACTTTATTTCACACACCAGGTCTTCTTCTTTTTTTTTTTTAAAGGAAGTTATTTAAAACTAAATTAAATTTAAATTTAAATTAAATTAAAACTATTTTGGTTCAAGATTTTTCTGAAGAATTTTGTGTGAAACCCCCGACCCTTGGGTGACATCCGTGCCCAGAACTCTCTCCTACCGTCTCTGCTTTTCCCCGGGGAGGGCTCGGACTCCTGCCGGGCTGGGCCCTTCTCCTTCCGATCTCTGGGGCTGTCTTGCGGCTCCCCGGGCCCGGTGCTGGCACCTGGGACCAGCAGGAGCTCCTTAATCTTGGGGGGCCCGGGCTGGATTTCTTCTCGAGGCTCGCCCCCCATCCCTTCCTCGTTCTCTCTCGGGGAGAGCTGCGGAGCCTGGGCCGGGTTCCTCGGGCTGTCTGGCCCAAGGTTCCGGGCCAGCACAGCCTTTCTGTAAGGCACGGGGGAGGAGGCTTTTTTCGCAGGCGGAGGAGTAGGGACCCACGTTCCTGGCTTGAAGGGTTGAGCGGGCTTCTTGGCTTGCTGGGGGGAGCAAAGGCTGGGTCTCCTTGTTGGGCTGACGTGGTTGGGGGGCTGGGAGGCTGCAGCACTTTTGAGGGGCTCCTGGCTCCCTAAAATCTGGGCTTCCACTCCTGGCACGGATAGCGCCGGCTGCTGGCAAGAGGCCGTGGCATTCGGTGCCCCACTGGGCGCCTGCGTATCTCCTGGGGGGGCCCACTTACAGCTCTGTCCAGCAGTCACTAGGGGGGGCCGCGCTTCTTTGGAAATGCTTTCGGCCTCGGGCACAGGGAACCGGGGGCCGTGGTCTTCTTTGGGAAGGGAGGAGCCCTCGGGGGCACTTCGAGGCTCCCGGAGCCTGCTGCCCGCCTCTGCTTGGCTGGGCCCGGTCCGGGCGCCCTCGGCTCTCTCCGGGTGGGGCTCTCTGCCCTGTCTCTGAGGGCCTGTGGCCCTGCGGCCCCTCGGGGGGCCGCTCCCCCGGGCTCTGCCCCTGCTCCTGCGGTGAGGGGTCCCAGCCTCCTCGCTGTCCGTCCTGCAGCTGTCAGAGGTGTCGGTGCTGTCCACCGCAGAGTCCGCCTCGTCGGGGTAGGAGACGCGGCCGATGTAAGTCTCTCGGATGTGCTCTGTGTGGAGGCGCTGTCGGGACGGGAGGATCCAGACCGGGGAGGCCGGGCCCCGGGCCGCAGAGGGCTCTGTCTGCGAACCCCCCTGACCCTTCCTCCCACACCGAGCGTCCTCCCTGTCCCGACTGTGGCTCCTGCCCAGGGGCATCTTCCTCTCCGCAGGAAACAGCTCCGGGTCTCGAGGCAGCCCCTGAAGGTAGGAGCCACATGCATGGCACGTCCCCTCAACTTTCAGCTCGGCCATCTTCCCAGCGAGGTTCCTCTTGCCCAGCCCCCCTGTGCTTCCTTTGTTTGGTGATGCCCAGGAGGCCCCGTCCCCGGGACTCTCTCGGGCCTGGAAGTCCCCATTGATGTAGTTGGAGAGGTCAGGCTTGGAGACCAGGGGCCCCTGACCCAGGGACCGGAGCACCGCGTCCAGAGCCCTCCTCGGAGGCTGTTGCGACCTCTCCAGATACCGGACCTCAGCATCTTGGGCAGACTCATCTTCAAAGCGGACTCTGGAGGGCGAGGGCCCTCTATTCCTCCTCTGGCCACAGCTGGACTCCCCGCTGGAAGAGTCACTTAGGCTCCCACCATAAGGAGCATCTCCGTCTCGGGAGGTGAGGGTCAGCCTGGGGGTCTGGCCCGCCCCACATCCAGCGTCCCTGGATTAGAGACAGAACAATGAAGAGATGAGGGTCACAGGGAAAGTGATGGAGGAAACTGGGGGAGATCCCTAGGACCACAAGCTCGCTCCCCCTGACCCGGCAATGATGAGCGGGGCTTTGTTCCACAAAGTAACTAAGTGACTTCGTACCAAACCACAGAGGGACTCAAAGATGGACAAGATGGAAGTCATTCTGGCTCAAATTGGCTTAATCTGAAATACCATGACACTGATCAATAGACACATAAAGCCAGAAGGGACTTTACAGCTCATCCCATCCAGGGCTTCTTAAGCTTTTTTCCACTCACAGCCCCTTTGTGCCCAAGAAATTTTTCCAGCGACCAGGTCTCGAATCTGATCCGAGGTATTTCTGGCAGCGTCTGTGCACGTGCAATGCAAAGTGTGCGTGCTGTACTGCCAAGTACTCCAAGAACTGCCAGAAAACTCTCAGATGCATTGTGAGTTTGATTTAAATTAATTTTTAGCCATTGCATTCAGAAAACTTTTACTGTTGCCACGTTTTTCACGCCCCTCACATTCAGTGGACCCCATGGGGATCTTGACCCTTTTAAGAAGCTTTGATTTAGTCTGTAGTTGAGGTAACTGTGGAGTGGAGTGGAGAGACAAAGTTGCTTGCCCAAGATGCAGTCACACTTGAATCCAGCACTTGAAGGAGGCTCCAGTGGCTCCCACCATTATCAGTAGGATCAGGTACAAACTTCTTAGTTTGGCCTTTAAGATCCTCCATAATTTGCCTCCAATCTACTTTTCCAGCCTTAGCCCCAATATACAGACTCTCTGTGCCATCTAGGATAATGTAGAACTTGCCACATGTATTCCTATTTCCTCTCTTATTCTTACAACATCCTCCTTTTCATCCATCCTTCCTCCCTCTGGTTCTGCTGAAAAAAGCTGGAGATGGAGTCATTAGGACATTTCTTTCATATTCTGCATGGATGATTGCTCAGAAATGGAAATAAAAGACAACTTGTGCATTTCTGCCGATGCATATGTGTGCACTTGTTAGAAAGGGTGCAAATATACATGTCAATGTGTGGTGTGTATGGGGAGCATCTGACTCTGTGCAGAGAGCTTTACTAATGTCTGCTTCAGTTCAGTTCAGTTCAGCAAACATTAGATGTCTGTTATTTGCACTGGAACTATCACTAGTTGTTCACATTACTAGAATACTTGGGGTTCACAAAGCACTTTCGGACCCAGGAGACTGATAAATCGACTATTGTCATCTCCATTTTATAGATGGGGAATTGGGGTTACATTGAAGTCCTTGGTTATCAACAGGAACCTGGTGAATTTACATGAGATCCTCATATCTTGTATGTCTGGTTCTTCCGATGGATGTCTGACCCCATTATCCATGACTTTATGTTAGATTGATATATGTAGCTGCTGTACCTTCCCCAAAAGAACAACAATTTAACCCAATACATTTAGTATGTTTGAGGAGCAGCATGGGAAATCTAAGATAAATACAAGCACTTGCACCCTTACAGGGAAAACAAGGCAAGTGAACAAGGGCAGGAGCTATGAGCCAAAGCCCAGGAGCATCCCTAGAAGACAAAAGAAGGGTCAAGGAGCTGACCTTCCATTTGGCTGAGAGCACCAAGAAGGGCTTCATTCCAAGGGGGCCTTTGACATTCAAGGAGTGGGATTAAAAAGGAAGGGTGTCTCTGAGGCCCTTCTGTCTCCATTCCAGAATGGGGAGGGGAAGAGTTCCTCTTCTCCTAAACACCATCTTGAACCATACCCAGGATCTTGCTTAATTTAACCAAACAAACATCAGAATCTGAGACTGCTCTTCAGGAAAAATAAGCAGATCTCTCTGTCCAGCCGAGTCAACAAATTAACAAGTGCTTTTAAACTTATTCCTAAGAACCAAGCACTGCACTAAGTAAGG
Organism: Sminthopsis crassicaudata; assembly: GCF_048593235.1. NCBI lineage: Eukaryota > Metazoa > Chordata > Mammalia > Dasyuromorphia > Dasyuridae > Sminthopsis > Sminthopsis crassicaudata. Next base: position 69,582,489 of record NC_133620.1, on the reverse strand, counting down.
CCTGAGCCTACCTTGGAGAAGGGAAAAGGATCGGCTTAGATTCTGGGACATCCAGAGGGCCCACACTTCAGTAAAGGGCAGACTTGTTTTCCACCTTCTCTGGTCACGAATCCAATGGAAGAGGGAAAAGTGTCGGGTAAAGTCTTGTCGAGTGTGGCTCAGCATCCCTGATGATTTCATGAAAAGTTTCAGGGAAGAACTGAAAGAGCGTGGGCTTTTTGGGGAAAATTCCCCAAGCGGGGAATTCCCTAACAACTGGCTATTCCCTCTGAGACTGCCTGAAAGGAGAAGCCCAGCCCTCAAGTGAGAGGACCGCTCAGACCCCGGCCTGGACAACCCTGGATAAGCCACTTAATCTGGGTTCCTCAACTGTGCAATGAAGGGACTCACATGGAAGGGCTTCCCATCTCTAAAACGAGGGCCCTGCAGTGTATTTATTTATCAGGAGAAAAAATCCAAAAAAGACAATCTCCTTCAGGTTGGGAGCCACCTCCTCTCCGGGTCCTGGTTGTGGACGCTCGCATTGGGAAAGGATCACGTATTATTCTCCAAGAGCACGGGCAATCCGGGAGGGGCTGCCGGGACACGCTGGAGAGGGGGATTTCAGCCAGGGGGACACGAAGGACTCCACAGGCCGGTTTCCACATGTGTAAGAGGCAAAATGAAAGACAGAGAGCCCCAGAGAAGGCAGCCGCCCAGCACGCCCGTCCCGGCCCCTCCCGGCACACCCAGGGCCAGCGCCGGCCCCTCCGTCCCCACTCACCTGCCAGGGAGCCGCGCGGCCACGGCCGGAACGATGTCATGGCTGGCCCGGAGAGGGCTGGTCCTGGCCTTCATTCGGGCCTGCTGGAGCAGCCGCTGGGCCTGCTCATGCCTGGGGCTCAGCAGCAGCTCCTGCCTGGGAACAAAGGCCCTGGAGGAGGCAGCGAGCCGGGAGGGGGCCGGGGAGGGATTAAAGGAAAATAACAAGGATTAGAAGAGGTTTAACAATGACAAGGTCCTGGCTGGGCGCAGGTCCCACGTTTCCCAAGCTGCTGTGCTCCTGGGAGCCCTCACTAGAGGGCACACTGCGTCTGAGGAACCGGGAACAGGGTCACCCGGGAAAGGAAGAGAAGACCGGCCGGCTGGGTGACCCCGGGCTGCCCGGCGCTTGGGGAAGCCTTGTCCGCTAGGGCCAGGAGCAGAACCCCGAGGGGTTTTCAGTCAATCAGTAAACATTTATTAAGCACCTAGGGGCGCACTCACTGACTCCCTACTGAAGGAAAGGGAAGCTGGAAATGACTGGCCGACTAGCATAGCATAGAGTAGCAGCAGTAACAGTAATAACAGATAATAATCCGTCAGTAAACACTTATTAAGCATTTACTGTATGCCAGGTCTTTTGGCTACAAAAATAGGAGTACAAACAAACAGGCCAAAGCCAGTCCTTGCCCTCAAGGAGTTTACAATTTAATGAGGGAGACAACACACAAACATATGTACCAATAAGCTATACCCAGAACAGAAAGGAAACAATTAAAAGAGGAAGGGCTATAGAATTTAGAATGTTGGGGAAGGCTTCCTGTATAAGGTAGGATTTTAGGTGGGACTTAGAGATATATTCATAGATTCACAACCTTTTTCTTTCCTAACATTTTCCAGTTCAAGGTCTCACACTTGGCGATGAGGTGGCCCTCCTCATTTGGCGGATGAAGAAGATGCAGCAGGTCAAGGTGAATCAGGACAGCTCTCCTGTCCCTCAGGCCCCTTTTCCTGCACCCTTCCAGTTCTGTTCCCTATACAAGCATAGATTAAGCACCTACCATGTGCCAGATGTGTGTGGATAGAGACAAATAACGCACACTGTTCCCTGCTCCCAAGAAGCTCACATTTTGCTACAAACATGTAAGTTAAGAGATGTGAGAATCTGAATTACAATGGGAAGATCAGGGAAGCCTTCCCATAGGAGGTGGTATAAACCAAGTGAATGAAGTTAGCAAGGTGAGAACTAGGATTAATTCTAGGTACAACAGATGAAAGGCCCCCTTCACTGACCGCTGGGGGTTGTGTGTGATGGTAAACTGCTGGAGAGCGACCTCAGAGCCCCTCTGTCCAGATCTTGGCTCTGCCAAATGAGCTCTGCTTCTTGCCTGTCTGAGAGTCCGAGGAAGGCAGGCAGGAGGAGTCTGGAGAGATGACTGGCCACAGCTCACCACAGATTTCTGATTGTTTTCCTCTTTGCTCTCCTACCCTCATGCTATAGTAACAGTCCTGGGCTGGGCTCACCTTTCCCAGGAAGAAAGATAAAAGCCTTATCTCTATGGTACAATTAAATACAACAAGCATTTAGGCACCTATTCTGTGCCAGATAGTGCTCTGGGAACATAAAGAAAACCTGAAGGGAAGAAACAATGCAGACTTTCATGGCCAGGGTCTGCTTCCCAAGTCTGTCTTGGACCCACGAGGGCCTCTTATTGCTGTCAGCACCAGGAGAGTTCCCCAGAGCACTCAGAGTGGGGGCTGGTACTGGAGGGAGTCAGTCCTTCCTAGCCCATTTGCAAAGGTCCTAAGGGAAGATCTTGAGGTTTTCCAGCCACTTCCACGCCTTGGTGCCTGTTGCCAGCCTCCTTTTCAGACTCAGAATTCAAGCTCAGTGGCTTGGGCTCACTTTATCTCACCCTCACAGATTCCCAGCCTCCTCTGATAGCCTATCCCTCACACTGAACATCTTTCAGCTCTGACAGCAGCTGTCAAAGTGAGGGGACATTTCTGGGAAAGGAGCTGTCCATCACTTGCCTTCTGACTTGTGTCTGTTTCTTCTGTCCCTGGGGTCCCCCGCTCCCCTCTCTGGGTGGTTTCCCTTTATCAGAATGGGAGCCTTGTGAGGGCAGGCTCTGCTTTCCTGTTGGGGCATCTTTTTTGTCCCGCATACAGTGAATGCCAAATAAAGCCTTTTTTATTCCCTCTCTCCATTCACAGACAGAACCAGAATCCGTTCCCAGCACTGTTTCCTGGCTCTGTGTTCTTGGGAAAGTCGCATTAGTTCTCAGAGGCCCCAGTTTTTTCCTTTTAAAATTGGGTACCTCTTGCCCTCCTGTCCCTCCCCGGGATTGTTTGAGGATTAAATATGACACTGCAGAGGTTGGTGCTTTGGAAAGAGTAAACTTCCCTATACCGTATTTCCAGTATTGTTCCATGAGAGAGAGAGGCAGCTTCTGGGCCTATGGCTCTGTTCCTGTCCATACATGCTGCTTTCTGGGGGGTGCCTTCTAGGCAGGCAGGCTTTTAATTGGGAGCCTGGCAGCGCGGGGAGATTGCGTGGGCGTGAAAATGAAAGCCCCGGGTCTGCTGCCAGCACCGAGCCCCCCAGCCCTCCCCCTCCTCGGCTTTCCTTGCCAGTCAGCTTCCCCCAGCTCTGCCAAGGACAGCTGTGTGCCCCGGGGGATGAGCTCTGGCAGGACAGCCAGCCCCGCGTCCCGCTCTCGGCCTCTGGCAGCCGGCCCAGGGGATCCGGAGCCTGAGGAGCCCCCGCCGCTGGGGCATTCATCCCGCAGCCCGCTGGGGAGCCACGGGCCGTGGTGCCCCTGATGCTGCCGCCGGCGGCCAGCTCCGCTTTGCCCAGCCTCCCCCTGCCCCACAATCACCATTCTGCCGGCTCCGCTTGCCACACGCTGGCCAGGCCTTTCATCAGCTGCGAACAAAGCCAGGCTCTCAATTGATTAGGAAAGTATTTTCCCCTTTTTTTCTGTGCAGCCTGCAGGCGAGTTATAATGACAAGGCTGAAAAAAATCGTTCCTGAGAAAAGCAATTAAAAGAAAGGGGGATTCAATAATGCGACTCAGGGGGCCGAGGGGCCGGCCACCCTTTAAAAGTAGAGTATGAGCCGCCGAGCCCGTCCTTGGGACCTGTTTGCTGCCATGAAAAAGAAAAAAGGAAAAAGAAATCTAGAGAATTTCCAGAAGGGAAAAACAGAGGTTGGGGGGACTCTCAGAGGGAGCAGATGTGTGTGATGTGTTCTGTGTGTATGTATCGTGTAATTGTGTGCCATGTATATGTGAGGGACGTGGGTGGGGTCACCTGTGCACACACATGGCACACACGTGTGCGCATTGGAGCCGTGTGGTGGTCATGTGTGTGCGCAGTCCCTATGTGCATGCATGGTGTGGGTGTGTGTCTGGTGCACATGTATGTGTGGTACCTCTGTATGTGTGTGTGTGTGTTTCCAGCCCATATCTAATCCTAATTTCTTTCAAATCACTTCGGTTAAAAATATATTGAGCACAGTGAGATGGGGAGAGAGACACTAAATTAAATTAGGCGCGGTCTTCCTTTTAAGAGGAGTTTATTCTAAATATGGGTCGCAGACTCCTGGGAGCACAATATCCCAGCTTCCTGGTGTCTGAGCTCCAGATGCCTCAGCCTCAAATGCTCTGAGAATAACTACGGGCTGGCTCTCGCTCACCCGCACTTTCCCCTTCCTTCCCCTCCTTCCTCCTCCTCCTCCTCCTCCTTAAGCTGCTTTACTAGGTCAGGCTTTTAGCCAGGCTGGATCTCCTCCCCAGCCTCCAGGAGCCAGGCCTGAACAGCTCATTCTTTAGCCTCAGCATCTCCCAAAGTCAGGAGGGTCGGGCCTTACATAGGAAAATGCCTAAACCAGCCTCAGACCTTGGTGCCCTGCCGGAAGGGGGCGGACGGCCCACTGGTCTGCTTGGGCAGCTGTGTCCCCCCTTCCAGTGAAAATAATCAGCTTAAATGACTACTTCAATGAGACTAGACTTTAACTCTTTCAGTTCCTAGGGAAGAAGATTAAAGAGGAGAAAATTTAATACCTTCCAGATTTTCAACAACTACAGCATCCGCGAGGGAAAAACAGCCCATTTCTGTAAATACTTAAGGCTTCCTGCTTAGCAGTGTCTCCAGCACCTTTTGGGATAATGGAAGCTTTAAGGGTCCCATGAATAAATGGTTCTTACTGTAGCCCTGAGAGCGGCCACCTCTGTGGGAACGAAGGGAACGTCTGCTGTCTATGGAATGGTCTTTCTGTCCTGGAGAAAGGGGACCTGCTATTTACTTTTGCCTGCCATTTACCCAACACGATGTTAATTTTTTGGAGCCACGAGGGGTGCCAGAGCACTGGGTCTGGAGTCAGGAAGACTCATCTCCCCGAGTTCAGTGCAGCCTCAGACCCTTACTATCTGGATGACCCTGAGCAAGTCACTTTGTCTCATTTTCCTCATCTGTAAAATGAGCTGAAGAGGGAAATGGCCCACCACTCTAGGATTTTTGCCAAGAAAATGCCATATGGAGTCACACAAAGTAAGACAACTAAACAACTCAACCACAACAACAAAATGCTATTTACTGCAGCCAGTCCAATTGTCCTTTAATAATCTGTCACCACCACACTTCTCTTTACCTTCCTCCCATTCCCCTCCTTTTCCACACCCCAACCAGGAGCTATCTCACATCCCATCCTCATCCAGAAGCCATCACACACCCCATACAGGAGCAATCCTACACTCCATCCAGGTGAGTTAGGTGGAAGAAAGACCTGCCATCATCAGGATGCTTCCCTCCTTGCTGATTATATGGGATGGGAAGCTGCATGCCCTCCTACTGCCTCCTGAGATCTTTCAGTTATAAGCATCTGCACTTCAATCTCCTAGCATTATTGTCCTATCTATCTATCTAATCTAAGGAAAGCCCCACCACTCTACTTTTAGGATTTCCAGATCTTCTTGTCTTGCAACTGAATTTACTTGGATGTACTGTGTCCCTCCAATTAGAGCATGAGCTTAAGAGTAGGGAATGTTTCAGTTTTTCTATTTATATCCTCAGTACTTGGCACACAGTAAGTGCTTAATAAATGCTTTTTAAAGGTGGTCATTCAAGAAAATTCAATGGCTTTATTATTGATTACTATAGAAAATCTGCGTTTCTCTGTCTATTTTAACGTACCTTTATTCTTTCTTTTCAATCTTATCTCTCACTACTTCTAAGGACAGATTATCTCCTTTAATCACACCATTTCTCCATATCATCCCATAATCATAACACTCATTCATTCCTGCTTTAGAGCGTCCGGTTGAAGCTGTCCAACCTTTCTTGACTATCTTCCCTATCAGTTCTCCTCCCATATTTCATAAGGCCCAGCTCAAGGCTGCCCTTCTCCATGAAACTTTTTCTGACTACTCCAGCCTCTAATTATATTTGGTTCTGTAATCTGCATGCTACCTTTTGGTATATTAAGATTCTTAAAATAATCTTAAAATTGGAAGCAATGATTTGGTTCTGAGTCAAAGAAGATCTAGGGTGGCCCAAGAGAGAGGTATAAACAAACAGCTCATCAGAAGAATAAAGGAGAAAAGGAAAGGAAGAAGGAAAAGAAATAAGGAAGGAGGGAAAGGAAAAAGGAAGGAAGGAAGAAGAAAATCAAAGAAGAAAAATAAGGGAAAGAGGGAGGGAGAGAAGAAAAGAGAAAGAAGGAAAATAAGAAAAGAAGGGAAGAGGGAAGAAGGGAAGAAGGAAAGGAAGAGCAAAGAAAGGAGGGGAGGAAAGAAAGAAGAAAGGAAGACAGGAAGGAAGGAAGAGAGGACATGGAGTCACATGGAATCAAAGCAACCTTTGAAAAGTATCATTCCATCCCTTCAGAGACAACACATTCTCCTGATTTTCCATCCCCTTCTCTCTATTCATTCAAGAAAGGAAGAAAGAAGGGAGAAAAGAAGGGAAGGAGAGAGAAAGAAAGAAAAAGAAGGCAAATAAGGAAAGGAAAGAGGGAGGAAGGAAGGGAGGAACAAAGAAAGGAAAGAAGGAGAAAGGGAAGGAAGAAAAGAAAGAAGGGAAGAAGGGAAGAAAAAGGAAAATAAGGAAAGAAGGGAAGAGGGAAAAAGGGAAGAAGAAAGAGAGGAGCAAAGAAAGGAAGGAAAGAGGGAAAGGAAAAAGGAAGAAAGGAGGGAAGGAAGGAAGAGACGACAGGGAGTCACATGGAATCAAAGCAATCTATGGCAAGTATCATTCCATCCCTTCAGAGACAACACATTCTCCTGATTCTCTATCCATTTTCTCTCTATTCATTCTTTCTGTCTCCTTAGTTTGATGCTGAAAAGATTATTGCTTAGATAAGGGCTGGACTCCAGGCATTTTTTCTGGTAGTCTGCCTCTACCCGGAATGCTCTCCCTCCTTATCCCCTTCTCCAGTTTCCTTCGTGTCCCAATTAAAATCCCTCCTTCTACAGAACTCCTAGTAATTCCTGTGCCTTTCCTCTGTTATCTCCAATTTATCTTGTTTGTATGTGATCATTTGCATGTCATCTCCATGTACTGTGAGCTACTTGAGAGAAGGAACTATTTTTGCCTTTATTCATATCTTCAGAACTTGGCCTATTTCATATTAATTAATATTCTACAATTAATAAAATAAGTGTATTTAATAAAGCTTGTTGACTTCATTTGACTTATGCTCAAAGATCTATAAAGTCATTTCCAAGTTTGAGATTCGTCATTCTAAGCCAACCCTGTCCTTCTCACAGATTCCCCCACCAACACATCTTACCCACCAATCTGTTTATTTTATCCCCCTAAGCTTGTTCTTCCTCTTGCCATCACTATTTCATCATCCAGACTTCTGGGTTCAAAGCCATTGGTTTATCTTTTTTTCTTCTTTAGGCAATAGGGGCTAAGTGACTTGTCTAGGGTCACACAACTAGGAAATGTTAAAGTGTCTGAGGTCACATGAACTCACGTCCTCCCGACTTCAGGGCTGGTGCTCTAACCACTGCGCCACCAGCTGCCCCATTGGTTTATCTTTGACTCTGCCTTCTGCCTTCATTCAGACATCCAATCCGTTACCAATCCTGTCTCTCCCCTTCTCTCCTCCCTACCCCAGCTTTGCCCCTAGTACAGTGCCTCACTAACATGGATCTGGACCATTGTACCTTCCCCACTTCTGTTTCCACTCCTTGTCTCCCCCGTCCCAATCCTGGCCAGAATGATATTCCTCATGTTATTCTTCTGCACATAAATCTTCCCTAAGTCTGGGATGTTGGGGTGGAGAACCTGCTCTTTGTCTCTACAAAGGATGTGAGGAAAGATCAGGTTTCATGTTGAACGGAGGGGGGAAGTGTCCTGGACAATGGAAGCCAGCAATGTCGACCTTAGCCCTCAGTACAAACCACAGGACACTGGGGAGGGGTGAGAGCACTGCACAGCTGGAAAACTGGAAGCAGCTCCCGCATGTTGCTACTGTGGAGGCAGATGGGGTGCCTGCCGTCCCGCAGGGGGTGGTGATGGATGCTGCTGTGCTCTCACCCCTCCAGGTGGGCCAGACCTGGCCCACAGCTGTCCTGGGACCCACAGGAAGGCAAACCAGCCTCTGCCTCCTCCCCACGGGGATATCGGCCCAGATGTGGAAGGAGCTCCTGTTTCTGCACATCTCTGCAAACAGACCTGGCAGCTTCAGCATCCAGAGAGAATTCTCAGTCTGGACCAGGGGAGCTGTGAGATATCTGGCATGGAACTACTCTTCAGCCTGCAATTACTCACCGGTGGACTGGGGAATGACCTAGTTTTCAAGCAGAACAGCTTTGAACTGGAAAGTGCACCTGAGTGCAGACTCTCCCTTCAGGTAACCTACAACAAGGACTGTTGGACCCACTGTGCTTATCACAGTGCTGGGAAATGCTAACTGCTTAAACAAATGCTTGATGAACTGCTTGATCGTTTAGCTGAGTGACTAAAACTAAAAAATAATCATTAATGAACCAATTCTACCTGAAGGGAGGTGTCTGCCAAGGTGCCTCAGAGACGTGTCATGTGCTATGGCCCATTCAAAATTTTTTTAGAAAATATTTTTTTTTGTCTTTTTCACAAGAGATTGTTTACACAGTAAGCACTTAAATGTTGAGCTGAGTTGAATGAAGGTTCAGTCAGTGTGCTTATTAATGACATGAAACTAGAAGAAATAATAGAAAACCCAGAATCAGAATCCCAAAAGATCTTGGTGTCCAAAAAACCAATTGCACAAAGACAGTGGAAAAATATTCTGGGATTTTAGCAGAATGACGGCTCAATATGAGTCTATGGTGTGCTATGGAAGCCAAATTAATATGTGTAGGGAGTGGCTGCGTTAACAGCGGGAGGCTGTAATCCCGTTGTACTCACACCTGGTTAGACCACAAGCGGAGTACTTTGCTCTGTTCTGGGGATCTTAGAAGCTACACTCATTTGCTGGCTTAGGAACTGTGTTACATGAATGTTGGTTGAGGGAATCAGGGCTTTTGGCTTAAAGAAGCAAAGGCTTACTGGGGAGATGGCAAGAGAGCTGTCTTCCTGAATGTGAAGAACTGTCAAAATAAAAATGCACTTATTTTTGCTTGGCTCTAGAGGGCAGAACTAGGCGGATTTCAGCTTGATTTCAGGATAGTATTTCTAACAATTAGAGCTGCCCCAAAGTGGAACGGGCCACCTTCCAAGGTAGAGCGTCTCCTATGGAGGCTTAGGGATATTCAAGAAGACATGCTTGCTCAGAAACAGATTTAAGTAGATGATAATTTCTAAAGCGTTTCCAATTCTGAGATGCTATGATCCTATGAAACCAGAGTCTAGAAAAATAATTGACTTGTTAAGTCATACAGTTAGTAAATGGAAAAGCCAGGACTGCTGACTCCAAGTTCAGTGATTTTTTCATTACTTTACACATGTATTGTCTTGTAGATAGATGGGGAAACAAATACCTACAGAAGTTAAATGATTAGCTCAAAGCTATATATTCATAAAAGAGGTGGTAAATCCAGTCTGAGGATCCTTCTCAAGAGCTCCAACCCCTTTTTAAGAGCCAACTGCTAAATTTTCAGTGTGACATTTATTAGGACTTGATTTATTATCTTGTTGATTGCTACATCTTAAGAAAATATTGGAGAAAATGAAGATTAAACTTCAAAGTGTGTCCTGAGAATCAGGAGAACATTGTACATAATGATAGCAACATTATGCAAAGAATAATTGTGAAGGATTATTCTCTTCTCAGCAATACAATGATATAAGACAATCCCAAAGGACTCATAAAGAAAAATGCTATCTACCTCTAGAGAAAGAACTGATGGAGTTTTCATGTAAACTGAAGCAGACTCTTTCTTTCCTTCCTTTCTTTTTCCTTCCTTCCTTCCTTGTTGCTTTATAATATATTTTAAATTGGTACAGCTAGGCCACCTTCCTTTGCATTTTTTTTTATTAGTTCCCTTGATATTCTAAACTTTTTGTTCTTCCAGATGAATTTTTTTTCTAGGTTTATAAAATAATTTTTTGTCAATTTAATTGGCACTGAATAAGTAGTTTAATTTAGGTAAAGCAGTCGTTTTTATTATATTAGTTTGATTTACTCGTGAGCAATTGATATTTTTCCAGTTGTTTAGATCTAACTTTTTTTTAATGTGAAAAGTGTTTTGTAATTCATTTAGTATTCATATAGTTTCTGGATTTGTCTTGGCAGGTAGACTCCCAAATATTTTATGTTGTCTACAATTATTTTACATAGGAGTTCTCTATCTCTTGCTGCTATTCTTTGCAACATATAGAAATGCTGATGATATGGATTAATTTTATATCCTGCAACTTTGCTAGTTGTTCATTGTTTCACAAGTAGGTTTTTAGTTGATTCTCTAGGATACTCTAAATATCCCATCATATCATCTGCAAAGAATGATAATTTTACTTGCCTACTCTAATTCCTTCAATTTCATTTTCTTCTTTTATTGCTAATGCTAATATTTTTAGGACAATATTTAATAATAATGTGATAATAAGCATCCTTGTTTCATCCCTAATCTTACTGAGAATGCTTCTAAATTTTATCCCCATTACATATAATGCTTGAGGTAGATGCTACTTAATCATTTTAAGGAAAATTCCATTTATTCCTATGTTCTCTAGTGTTTATATCAGGAATTGGCTTTTTTTGACATCTACTGATATAATCATATGATTTCTGTTAGTTTTGTTATTAATAGGGTCCATTATGCTGATGGTTTTCCTGAAATTGAACCAGCCTTGCATTCCTGGTATAAATCCTACTTGGTCATAGTGTATTATCCTGGTGATAAATTCATATAATCTCCTTGCTAATATTTTATTTAAGATTTTTCATCAAGATTCACTAGGGAAAGTGATCTATAATTTTCTTTCTTTATTTTAGCTTTTCCTGATTTGGGTATCAACACCATATTTGTGTCATAAAAGGAATCTGGTAGGACTCTTCACTTATTTTTCTTATACCATAACTTATTCAGCCATTACTTATTCAGCCATTCCCCAACTGATGGATATTTGCCCTTTGTCCAATTCTTTGCCACCACAAAAAAGTCAGCTACTAATATTTTTGCACATGTGGGTCCTTTTCTCTTTTTTATGATTTCTTTGGGGTTGTCTATTTTCCCAAATAGTTTATATAGTATTGGAATTAGCTGTTCTTTAAATGTTTGGTAGAATTCACTTGTAAAATCCATCTGACCCTGGAGATTTTTTCTTAGAAAGTTCATCGATGATTTTATTCTATTTTTTTAAAATGGGGCTATTTAAATATTTTATTTCTTCTGTTAATCTGAAACAATTTATATTTTTGTAAACATCCATCCATTTCACTTAGATTGTCAGATGTATTGACATACTATTGGGAAAAATAGTTCCCAATTGCTTCAATTTCCTTTTCACTGATGGTAATTTCACTCTTTTCATTTTTAATACTGGTAATTTAAATCAGTGCCAATGTGATGTGAGTGGGGGTGGGGGAAGAAGGCAGGGAATAGGGAGCTAAGGAGAAAAGAAAAAATGAGTTCTGAATTCTTACCTGCACCCATCAGAGTCCTGCAAGGATACTCCTGAGTCCCAATCTAGGTCTCCCCCTAGTAACTCTGGAATCCAGAACAGAGGAAGAAGTCAGGGACAACATAGCAAAAACCAGGAGCCTAAGGTCCCCTGGTCACTAATCTGCTTAGAGCCCATGACACATTCTCTTTTGTGTGATTATATTTTCCCATTTAAATTCTTCTCCTTGCTAGCTGTGGGACAATCTGAAGCATCCTCAGCTGCCATTTGGAGAAGGGAAGGAAAACAATGCCCTCTGAAACAATTATCTCCCTACAGAGAACGCCAACAGGCTGCGTTCCCATGTTGTGTAACCTGAAAAAGAGGTTGCTTAGGGCAGAGACTCAATAAAAGTAAGTTTTTAAGATGTTGTTTTTTAAGGATCTCAAAGAAAATTGACTTTCAGAGAAGATAGACCTATAAAGATAGGAAGTGGAAGAAGGAGAGAGGTCCTACCAACAAGAAAGGACAAGGGTTCCCCCCAAACATTTTTATGGGTTGGAGCTGCTTTCTATTTATTCGAGACAGGAAAATTGATGAAGTCCTGGTGTGGGCTCACAGATTTTCACAACAACTTAAGGCTCTCACCTGATGTGGTTCCCCGCGGGGCTCTGGCTGGGGGTCCTCCTTGATGGTGCTGAGAACAGCTGGGTTCAGACAGCCCTCTTCTCTCCTGCAAAAGAATTCGGTTCCTCTCCACCCGGTCAGCTAAAGACAAGGAATGGCTGACATTCCTCAAACTATCCCAACTGTGCGCTTTCCACAAGTGTCCCTGTAAGGTGGCTGTACCAATGGGGTCTTCTCCCTCTACGGCCAGAGACATCTCATCCAGGACTCCCACTTGGACCTGATGTTCTGCAAGGGCTCCTCTGTCCAGGGAAAGCATTTGGGCCACATCCCTGCAAGGCCCTGGGATCTCTGACCTGTTCTGACCAGAGGTCTGAGTTGGGCTTTCTTGGAAATAACTGGCCTCTTGCAATAGACCTGAGTCAGGAGGCTTCCATACTCCTTCTGGGAGCCTCTGGCTTTCCTTCCCTAAACCAAGCTGATTTGGAAACTGGGTGCCTTTGGAGTTTGCAGGGGGACTGTGCACTGGCCCCTGGTCCAGGTCATCGCTACTGTCCAACAATCTGTCTGTCAGGTAAGTGCGCATCTGAGCCTGGGGGGCCACCACATGGTCCTGAGAAGGAGCACTCAGCGGGCCAGCAGCCGGCTTACTCCTCCGGCTCTTGGTCTTCTTCTGGAAGAATCGCTCTTGGGAGACAGGGCCAGCACTTAGGGCCTGTTTCTCTGACAACATCCTCTTCTCCTTCAGGGCTCTTACTTTACATTCCAGCACAGAGGGGCCACGGGGCTGGCCTGCCCACCCCCCAACAGGTTCTGCAGCCATTGCATTAGGTTCTTTATTTTCCTGGGGACGAAGTGGAGATCTATGGGATTTTTGGCCCCCTTGTTCCTTCAGGCCCTTTCCAGACCACCTTCTCTCTACAGGTGAGACTGCTTCCATGGAGATGATGGTTGTTCCCAAGCCTGGAAGAAAGATTATAGAAAGAGCAAGAATCACCACTGAGATTCAGCCCAAGCTGCATTAACCTTCTGGAGTTCACATCTTACTGGTAGCCAGCCACAGGCTCACAGGTCTTCCTTTTCTATGGAACTATTAGGGGAAAATCACTTAACTTCTGTTTACCTCAATTTCCTCAACTGTAAAATACAGGTAATGACAGTATCTACCTCTCAGGCTGTGGTGAAGATAAACCAATATTTATAAAGGACTTAGCACAGTATCTGGCACTGTAGGGACTTAGCAAATATTTCTTTCCTTCCTTCCTTTCTCTCCTTCTCTTCCTTCTTTTGTATGAGGATCCCTAGAATGCAGGGAACAATCTCAAAAAAATTATTACACACAAGGGAATTTTCCAAATAATGTATGTGAAAAACACTTGGGAAAAAAAGGAATAAACAAATTACTGCTTTTATTTACCCCTAGCTTGGGACAATGTGAGTAGTAAATATTCCATAAAACTAGGACAATTTTTTCACTATCTGCTTCATAGCATAGTTGTGAGATCAGTTTGTAAAGCTTAAAGTATTGAAAAATGCAATTATTTAATGACAATAATTATTAATGAACTTGCCGAGTCCTTTTTTCAAATGGACCATTCATTAAGAGGAATGGTATAAGAAACCCTGATAACTCATTTATACATTATTCATATTTATGTGAAATCATATAGATATATACATAACGTTTTCAAATCATTTTTCCCATGAAAATCCTTTGAGATAAGAAACACAATTGTTATGACCCCCATTTTGCAGATGAAAAAAATCTGGGAGATTGTGACTTTCTAGCAAATATCTAAATCAGAATTCAAAACCAGGTTTCCTGTTTCTAAGTCTGGGATACTAACCACTATCCCATAATACTTTTCTTTTTTTAAACTAACAATCATTCATTTTCTCTCTATATTACCTAATCTAACCCTACTGTGATTAAAAAAAAAAAAACCCAACCTTCTAATAAATGTGCATAGTCAAGCAAAATTAATTCTTATCTCCAAAAATGTATGCCTAATTCAGCACCTTGAGTCTATCACTTCTCTGCCAGAAGGTGGGTCACATCAATGATCATTCATCAGGAGGATTCGTGAATCCTTTGGATACATAGTGAGTTCTCAAATTTCAAGAATTGTTTGTTTTATAATAGTATTTATTAGCGTATAAATTGGGATACTCTTCAGTCTGCATCAGTTCATACAAGTCTTCCCAGCATTCTCTAAAACCATCCCCTTCATCATTTCTTTTGTCCTGCATTCATATGTGATGGAAAGAGTACTAAATTTGGAGGACCTGCTGTCCAATCTTTCCCACTGAGACTTACTTACTACATGCATGATCTTGGCCATAATTCTTCTGAGCTTCAGTGTACTCATCTGTAAACTGAGGGTTTGTGATTCGATGCTCTCTAAAGCTCTTCCTTCCCACTTCTAATCTTATAATCCTATATTTAGCTGCCCCTTCCTATTCCATAAATGATCAGGTAATTTTTGGAAACCAAGGAGTAGGACTTGATAATTATGCCTGTCTTTTAAACTTCGTTTCCTTAGTCTTGGTCTATTATTCTAGCCTGTCCGAGATCTTTTTGGATCCTGATTCTATTACTTAATATTAAATATCCCTTCCACCTTTGTGGCATTTGCAATTTCACAAGCAGGTCATCTGTATTTTCATGCAAGTCATTGACAGAAATGTTGAACAGAACTGATCTGACAGGACACCCATCGAGGGCACTGGATATGACAGCTAGTGAGTTGAGGATTTAGGAGATTTAGGAGTGTGTGGAAAGCACAGTGAGAAACAACTGTGCTCATACTGATGATAAAATGAGGATATAGATCACTATGCTGAGGACACATGCAAGACGCTTGAGGGCAGGTATTTTATTTTCTTGCCTTTGTATCCCCAGCACCTAGCATAGTGCCTGGCATACAGTGCTTAGTAAATGCTTGCTGACTAGATCAGGGCTTAAATTTTTCCCACTTGTGATTTCTTTTCACTAGAGAAATTTTATGTGACCCCAGGTATATAGGTATACAAATCAGAATAAATCACAATTTCACAACCCCACATTTGGTTGCATGACCCCATATGGGGTTGGGACCCACAGTCTAAGAAGCTTTGAACTAAATACTTCCTTCCAGACTGACAGCAACCCATCAGCACTACTCTTTGGGTCCAGAAGTTCTTAACCTTGCTGGTATCATAGACCCTTCCAGTGGAGGCAATGGGCCCCTTCTCAGAATCATGTTTTTAAATGCATAAAATAGAATATTCATAATTTCAAAGAAAACCAATTATGTCAAAGTAAGGATGTATTTTTTCACTTTCACAGATCCCCTGAAATTTGTGGATCTTGGATAAGAATCCCAATTCTATCCCTTAAGTCGCCCTCTTGTAAATTAATAATAATAACTGGTGCTCTAAGTTTCTCACTAAGCATTTTATACATAGCATCTCATTTGACATTCACAACTACCTTGTGAAGGTAGAACTAAAAGTGCCATAGAACTTTGCACCAGTCACAGGGTTAATAACAGCCATGATTTGAAATCCATGTCTTCTACTTTCTTCACTACTGAAACACAGATTAGATTTAAAAAAGAAAAAAAAAGAAAAAAAAAAGATTCCTGATTGTGGAATCTTTAGAATCAAGGTGTTAAGAGGAAGGAGGGGATGAAGGAAGAGGTGGATGGAGGGAGGGAAGGAAGGAAAGGAGGAAGGAACTAATGAGTGAATGAACTAATGAGTGAACAAAGGAAGGAAAGGAAAGGAGGAAGGTAGGAAGGGAGGGAGGAAAAAAGGAAGGGAGGAAGAGATAGAGGTAGGGAAGGAAGGAAAGGAAAAAGGAAGGATAAAAGAAAGAAAGAAAGAAGGGAGGAAAGGAAGGAAGAAAGAAAGAAAGGAGGAAAGGAAGGAAGGAAAGGAGGAAGGAATGAATGAACAAATGAATGAACAAAGGAAGGAAAGAAGGGAGGAGGGAAGGAAGGGAGGAAAAAAGGAAGGGAGGAAGGAAGGAAAGGAGGTAGGAAAGGATCGAGAAAGAAGGGAGGAAGGAAGAGAAGAAAAGAGGGAGGAGAGGAGGAAAAAACCAAAAGCTCCTACTATGTGTCAGACACAGTGTTAAGTACTTTACAACTATTATCTCATTTGGTGAGCAACCCTGAGATGTAAGTGCTATTATTACCCCATTTTACAGTTGAGGAAACTAAGGTAGATAGTGATAAGTGACTTGCCCAGGTTCACACAGTTAGTAAGTGTCTGAGGTTGCATTTGAACTCAGGTCATCAGGAAACGCGATAGGTTCACATCTCTAGAGACCTTTAAGAATGGGACCGACCCTCTGTGAGGCTTACACAAAGCCCTGCATGTTTTTCTGTTTCTATACACAAAGTACTGTATTTGTTCTTATACACATAAAATAAAATGTAGTCAACTGCAAAGTTATTGGTCCTTGAGAAAGTAGCACTTCAATCCCCAGAGGCCATTATTAGCATCCCAGTCTCTAGAAAGCCTCAAGGCTCAGGATTCAGCCTCCTCCCAGCTCCTACCGAGGCTGGGTTCCCAACATTCCCTCTGGCAGTCCTTTGACAAAAGGTAGAACTGTTCCACCCACCCTAAGCATGGAACTACTTCAATACTCACTCGGAGTCGCAGCTGAATAGTGACCCCTTCTTCAGAGGGGCAAAGGAGGAGGAGGAGAAGAGGGAGGAGGAGGACACCATTTGTCTCCCAGTAAACCTAAGAGCGACCAGGCCTGGAATTCCAGGCCTCCAAAGTCTTTGGGAGCAGACCTAGCCCATGAGTCCCGTGCTGCTCTGGCTGGGTCCCGCAGGCCTGCCCCCACTCTCACTCAGGAACCCGGAGAAGGGGAGGGGAGGGGGCCCATGGTGGAGGGCACAGCTCGGCCCCTCTCTGGACGAGCTCCACTTGGCTGGCTTCGGTCTGGGTTTTCAGCAGCAGCGACGACATGAGGGGGCTGCTCCCGGCCCGGCTGGGAAGGGGGTCAGGGTTGTGGGAAGGGTGCTGGCGGAGAAGGAAATGCCATCCCCCGGTAGTTCATGGTTCCGTCATTAAGGGGAAGAGGCCAAAACCCCAATCTTTTCATGCTGCATTTCCAACCACGGGGGAGGGGAGAGGTCAAGGAGGTGGGGTGAAGGGAAAAGCTTAGAAGAGGGGAAAGAGGTGAAGCAAGGGGAGTGGAGAAAAAGCTTGGGAGAAGGGAGAGTAACGGCAGGAGCAGGGAGGGCGAGATGCAGGGGCCAGCCTTCAGGAAGTCCCCCCTTCCTTCCCTCCCCAGCTGGGGCTCCGTTGAGCCTTCCCTGCCAGCTCTGTCTGCGGCGGGCTCCCAAAGCCAAGAGGCTTTGCCCCGGCAGCGGCGGCCCCAGAAAGTTAGACGGAAACGTCAAAGGGGGTTGGGACACTGGGAGGGGCGGGGGAGAGAAAAGTTATGAAAGGGCCCAAAGTTTGGGAAGCTGGAGCTGCTGCTGCTGGCTTCCGCACTCTGACTTGTCCTGGCCTCCCTCCCCTCCTCCCCTGCTCTCTCTCCCTCCCCCAACACTTTTCCTCCCTCCCTCCTCCTCCTTCTCCCTCCTTCCCTCCCTTCCTTCTCCTTCCTCCTCCTCCCTCTCTCTTATCCTTGATTCTTCCCCTCCCCCCCAGCTCCCCTCTCCCTGCTTTCACGCTTTGCACGGCCGGGTCTGAGTGCTCCCCAGAAGTGAGCGGGACAGTCCCCGCAGCCGATGGCCAGGCTGGAAGCCGAACACACATACCAGAGCATCCAACCAAAAACAGACCCCTCCCAGCAGAAACAGCTGACTATAAAAGGGAAGGCACGTGTTTGGAGGGACCCGGGGGTCACCATGGTTACCAAATCATAGCCTTCATCATTTCCCTCCTCCTCCTCCTCTTTCTCCTCCTCCTCTTTCTCTTTCTCCTCCGCCTCTTCTCCCAACATCCTCTTTCCCCTAAGACAGAGTGAGCGTCTGCATAGACTAGGAGATGTCCGGGACCCGGAATGACTGGGCAGAGAAACCATGAGCTCCACTGGAACAAATGCTAAGCAAACAGCACATCTGTGGAGGAGCGGGCGGAGGAAGCTTCCTGGGGCTTCTTTGTAACCAAACACCGGGGCTTCGGAGGGAGCCTTCGAGGGAGGGAAGCGTGTCCATCAGTGGCCGGGGCTAAGGAATGTCCTTTGTTCCGGGCCCCTTCTCCCCCCTCCCAGGATCCTCCGGCACTCCCACTTTCCTGGACTTCCCGGCCACGTGCAAGACCTAGAGCTGGAAGGGCCCTCGTTTTGGTCACTGGTTCGGGCTCCTCCGAGTGAAAGGACTGGCCTGGCCCGGGCCCAAAGCTCGTAAGTGGCAGCAGGGAGGAGCGGAGCCGGCTCCGGACAAGCGCCCGTCCCGTCCCGTCTGTTCGCCTGTCCCGTCTGTTCCGCCCGTCCGCCCGTCCGCCTGTCCCGCCTGTCCTCCTGTCCCGCCCGTCCGCCTGTCCCGCCTGTCCTCCTGTCCCGCCCGTCCGCCTGTCCCGCCCGTCCTCCTGTCCCGCCCGTCCGCCCGTCCCGCCTGTCCTCCTGTCCCGCCCGTCCGCCCGTCCGTCTGTCCAGTCTGTCCAGTCTGTTCCGTCTGCCTCCGCGATCACACATTAAGGTCAGGGTGGCGGCCAGGCTCTCCCCAGCTGCCAAGCGGCTCCTTCTGGGGCTCCACGGTACCTCACCTAGAATAACCAGACAACAGACGAGCCAGAGCTACAATTAAACTCTACGTCCGTCTGGCAGTGAAAGTACCGGGAGCGGTTCCGAGGAGGCAGCCGCCTCGTGGGTGGGGATCGCTCCCCTCTAGCCACCCGCCCCGAGTCGGAGGGCAGGCTGACTGTTGTGGCGGCCTTCCTGGCAGCTCTGCACATTCAGGCTGCAGAGAACTTTCCTCATACAACTCTATGAAGGACTTGTTGGACTTGGAGCTAAAGGGCCAGGATCCGAAGTCCCCTCTGACATGTGATAGCTTTGTGATCCCAAAGAGTCTTAGTTTGCCCATCGATACAATGGGGATGACCACACTGGCATTAGCTAACTCATAGGGGAGGGAAATAATTGATTATTATCAAGGAGTTATATTATATATGAAGTATCACATGTCACATGTGATAATTATAACTGATTATATGATATATATCTTGTCATAAAGGATAAAATGGACCATTATCCATTTGTATCAGTCTGACGTATCATATGCCATATATGCTGACAATTGATGATCAGTTATGTCATATATAATATAGCAACGTTATATTAACAAACAGATTATTATCAATTATAACACAGACGCTGTATCAATGTCATATGTGATAATTTATCATTGATCATATATATGGTACATCAATGTCATGTGATGATTGTCATCCACTAAGCATAACATACTGTACGCCACACATGATAATTGGTAATTATAAGTTGATTGTATCACATACAATGTATCAATCATATGTAATCATGGTTTGTTTTCCATTGATCATATCATATATCTATGTGTATGCCATAATTGATTATTATAAGTTGATTATATCATTATGATATGTCATATGTGATAACACTGGATTATTAAAACATTATTTCCACAATCATTTCAGAAAAGTGTACCTTCAGAAAATCATTTGAGGAATGTAGCAATAATAATAGCTTCCATTTATATCATTCAATTAAAACTCTCCAGGAGCTCTCATTCTGTGGAGGAAGGGCTAAGGAAACAGCACAAAAGCACAGTTAAGCACATGACAAAAAACATGCAACTCAAACAAAACATTATTTTTAGTGAGGAAGAGAGAACTAAGGCAGGGAGAGAGAGAAACATCTTCCAGAAGCTGTGACCCTAGAACTGAGTCTTGAAGTGATGAAAGAAGAATATAAATAACATTAAAATGATAAACCCTCTTTACTATACAATGAAAAAAAGCAGCACTGGATCTAGAACCAGAAGACTTGGATTCAAATCTTCTTTGGAAGCTTATTACCTGTATTACCTTGGACAAGGCACCTAGTCTTAGTTTCCACGTTTATAAAATGAGAATTGTTCTAGATGTTTTCTAGCCTTGTTCTTTGAGTTTGAATGCCCAGTACCTAACCCATAGTAGGCTCTTAATAAATACTTGTCTAGGGATTTATGGAAGGAAGGCAGTCAGATATCCATAAGCCCCATATATGCTGAACACAAAGTTCCAACACTCACTTCTCTTCAATATACATTTCAGCCTCATATAGACACATTGTGAAAAAATAGCATTGAAGTGGAGCTTTGTTCTGATTGTAAACTAGCTCTGGTGTTGGGTTTACTTCTCCAGATCCCAGTCTCCTATAACATAAAGGGCTTGGACTAGAAGCTCTAAAATTCTGTGACTTCACTAGGCTTATAATGTCTATGACTCAATGACATTGCCATTCCTACTCCCCATTCCTATGTGCTCATTAGAAAAAAGTTCCTTCAGAACTGGGAATATATCAATAAGTTCTTATATCCCTAAGAACAATTTCTGGCACAAAGTAGGTGCTTGATAAGTAAAATTTCACTCACCTTGATTTCCAAATAAATCATTTTCCCTCTGCCCTACACAGAAGTTTTGTTGTTCAGTGGTGTCGTTCTTCATGACCACATTTGGGGTTTTCTTGGCAAATATACTGGAGTGTTTTGCTCATTCTACAGATGAAGGAAATGAAGCAAACAGGTTAAGTGACTCACCCAGATATACAGCTGGTAAGATTTGAACTCAGGAAGATGAATCTTTCTGACTTCAGGTCTGGCACTCCAGCCACTTCAACACCTAACTGCCTAATCTACAGAGAATCATCCCTTAGATTGAAACAAAGACCAAAAAGTGGGAGGGGGAAGGGAACACAATTAAGCAAAACTAACGAAAATATCAACCAGAATTGCATTGAGTTCTTCTCCCAGACTGGAGGCTCAGATTTCTCAGAAAGACTTATTCTTCTCTCACTTTATTCCTGGAACAATCTAATCCCAGTGACTCAGCACAAGTTGTACTTGTCCCATCAACTAGTGGAAGAAGGGCCATTAGGAGAAGCTGTGGACTCCTTTGCCCCTCATTATCCAGGGACATATCTTCTTTTTACTGCCCAACTGAGTCTCTTTTCCCCTCTTAGTACACTTCCAAAGAGGGTCCTTGGGACACGAATGCAGAACAAAATCATTCACTGTCTTATATTAAGACTTTGAAAGGCATCTTGGTAGAGCAGTAGATTTTTGTCCTAGCTCTACCTCTTATAAATTATAAGAACATGGATCAATCACATCAATTCTCTGTGGCTCAGTTTTCTCAGCCATAAAATGAGGGATTATTATGATACCACACATCCTTGTATCAAATTAGTGTATTTGATGGATGCAAAACAGTTTAAAACTTTTAAATGTGACATGCAGATCAGCTAATTTATTGCAGAAATTATTATTGTATAGCTATTTTATTGTTATATTTATTTCCTTCAGAGTGCTTATCAACATAGTTTTTATGGAAGGAAAGAATTTTATTCAATCTCATTAAATTCAACAAGCACTTGTTTATTTTTATTGTCTATTAATTTAGGTGCTAAGAGTATAAAGACAACAGTGTCCACAAGGGGAAGGAGTATGATGTACATAGAAAATTAAATATAATATATGTATATATATTACATTATGTATATATTAAATATTATATTATATATATACATATATATATATATGTATATATATAAAACCTTTGGTTCCAAGGACTATTTGCTTAAAACTATTTTCATTGATAGAGGTTCATTACTCAATGCTCTGCACCTGTATGAAGGGTGGAGTTTTGGGGAGAGCTGGAAAGAAGCCTTTTGGCTTCCATCATTGAGAAATGTACCATTTCAGACTCTTTTCAAGTCTCTGATGGAAGAAAGACCAGGAAGAAGACCACATGAGAAGAGCCCACTCTCTCTATCATGTCCCTCCTTGCTGACTACATTAGAGACTTCAGGGGATCTCTGTCCCCTTCCCCGTTTTCTCTCCACCTCCCTCCCTGCCCCAGGAATGTGGGAGATGGGAGGTGGAGACCTAGGACCTTCTCTCTGGTTGAGTTGAGTTAGCTCTCCCAAAGAGATACAAAAAACTCTGTATTATGTGATGCATATTCTCCTATGTATATCTTCTCTTATATCTGTTTGGATAAATAGACTTGGGATGGAAAATGCCATCCACATCTAGAGAGAGAACTATGGAGACTGAATGCAGAGCAAAGCATACTATTTTCATCTTTTTTGTTTGTTTTCTTTCTCATGGCTTTCTCCCCTTTTGGTTTGATTGTTCTTGCACAACATGATACATATGGAAATATGTTTAAAAGAATTGCACATATTTAACCTATATTAGATTGCTTGCTGTCTTGGGGGGGGCGTAAGGGAGGGAGGGAGAAAAATTTAGAACACAAAGTCTTGCAAAAATGAATTTTAGAAACTATTTGGAAAAATAAAATACTATTGAAATGTTTTTTTTAAAATGTTTGAATAAATGAATTTATTTTTCTTTAGCTGGCGTGTTCATTGTGCATCTGGTGGGGAGTCTGAGTGAATTGTCTGAGGAAGATTCTGCAGATCACCTGGCAGGATAAGCTACCAGACATTGAAATCCTTTCTCGAATTCAGCTGCCAAGCATTCCAACTCTACTGCAGAGAGCACAATTCCTGGACTGGCCACATTGTTCCAATGCCAAATACACGCTTGCCAAGCAGATTATTTTATGGAAGAACTCACACAGGGTTAGCATTCATAAGATGGTCAGAAAAAGTGATACAAGTACACTCTCAAGGTCTCTTAAAAACTTGAGAATTAATTGTATGACAAGGGAGATACTGGCACAGGACGGCCTAGCATGGAGTGCCCTCATCAGAGAAGTGCTGTGTGTGCTCTATGAGCAAGCAGAAGTGAAGTAACTCAGAAACATGAGATGCTAAGTTGGAGAAGCACCCCAAATGTTCAAAGGACTCTGTGTCCGATCTGTGGCGGAGCGTCCAGAGCTCGTATTGGTCTGATCAGCCGCAATCCGACACACTAACTCGATTAGTAGTGTCATGTGGTCCTCTTCAAGGACAAAGGACAACAATCAATCATTGCGCTTCTGGTGCAGTCAAAACTTGGATATATAGCTCCAGGCTCTGTTTCCCCATTAAGGAAAGCAATTAGAAACCCAGATTGAACCTAAATGATATCATTAATATAGATTAATAATATTGAAGAGAGCAAATAGATGTAATTCTACCAGGGACCTCCTCTCTCTGGGGTGAGCGGAGGGATCAGCTTGGGATCTCAAATTCCTATTTCTTTTCCTGGCAGGAACCACTAGAAGAGGGTGGGAGGAGGAGACGCAGAAGAGATCTTTCTTGTCTCCCTTCAAGCCACATGTATCCAGATCCATAGTTTGTGGTGGGTAACAAAGTTCCATGGGCAGGGAAGCAATACAAAGTAATTTCCAGGGATAAGGGAAAGGGGAGGGAGGGGAATCAGTTTAGGTTTCCTGTAGGAAATCGTACTATTTTTTGAAGGATAGTTTTGTTTGTTTGTTTGTTTTTTAATGAGATTGGAGGTGAGGAGGGAGTGAATGCCAGGCTAGGGACCCGTACAGCAAAAGGAGAGAGAATGCTGTGTTTAGGAGGAAGAAAGTAGCAAGGCCAATTTGGCCGGAACGTACATAGAGTATGTGAGGGAGTTTCAATAAATCTGGAAACTAGGCTAGAGCCAATCTCTAGAGGGCTTTAATTTTTTTAATTTTTAATTTTTTTTTTTTTTTTTATAATTATAACATTTTTCGACAGTACATATGCATGGGTAATTTTTTACAACATTATCCCTTGCACTTACTTCTATTCAGATTTTTTCCCTTCCTCCCCCAACCCCCTCCCCCAGATGGCAAGCAGTCTTATATATGTTAAATATATTACAGTATATTCAGATACAATATATGTGTGTAGAACCGAATTTTTTGTTGCACAGGAAGAATTGGATTCAGAAGGTAAAAATAACAGTTTACACTCATTTCCCAGTGTTCCTTTTCTGGATGTAGCTGGTTCTGTCCATCATTAATCAATTGGAATTGGATTAGTTCTTCTCTATGTTGAAGAAATCCACTTCCATCAGCATACATCCTCGTACAGTATCATTGTTGAAGTGTATAATGATCTTCTGGTTCTGCTCGTTTCACTCAGCATCAGTTGATGTAAGTCTCTCCAAGCCTCTCTGTATTTCTCCTGTTGGTCATTTCTTATAGAACAATAATATTCCATAACATTCATATACCATAGTTTACCCAACCATTCTCCAATTGATGGACATCCATTCATCTTCCAGCTTCTAGCCACTATGAAAAGGGCTGCCACAAACATTTTGGCACATACAGGACCCTTTCCCTTCTCTAGTAGTTCCTTGGGGTATAAGCCCAGTAGTAGTATGGCTGGGTCAAAGGGTATGCACATTTTGATAACTTTTTGGGCATAATTCCAGATTGCTCTCCAGAATGGTTGGATTCTTTCACAACTCCACCAACAATGCATCAGTGTCCCAGTTTTCCCACAGCCCCTCCAACATTCATCGTTATTTGTTCCTGTCATCTTAGCCATCTAGAGGGCTTTAAACGTCAGAGGAGTTTGTATTTTTATTCAGAGGCAAGAGTGAGTCATTGGAGCTTCCTGAGCAAGGGACTGACATAACTGTGAAGGATTGGAGAAGGAGAGAGAGGGAAGATGGGAAGGAGGGAGGGAGGAAGGGAACGAGGAAGGAAGGGAGGGAGAAGGAAGGAAAGGAGGGAGAAGGAAGAAAGGGAGGGAGAGAGGGAGGAAGGAAGGAAGGAAGGAAGGAAGGAAGGAAGGAAGGAAGAAAGGAAGGAACTGAATACTTCTCCAAAGGAGAGATTTCAAAAATGGTCCTATCTAGTGACAGAAGGCTGTGTGAGAGATGGACTAGCAGAATCTATAGGTCAGAGCTATTTGGAAAGAAATGCTTTTCTCCATACATTTCCTGCAATATCTCTTTCCTTATCCTCAACTCATTCTCTCTTTTCTCTGTGTGTCTCTCTCTTCTCTGTCTCTCTGCCTCTGTCTCTCTCACACACAAATATTCCTTTATAAAAGCTAAGTGGGGTGTTATACAAATGGGGGTTAGCTTTTATAAAGGAATATTTATAAAAGAATATAAAGGAAAAAAGACAGCAAAGGCAGGCATTGCAAAGCATTCCCTCTCAAGACCTCGGGGGCATCTTTTTGATATTGTATGACCACTAGACTTTGAATCACTCATTTATTTTAGTGCCCATAGGGTGCATTCCATTAAACACAAGGGTCCCTAAATGCAGATCTTTTTGCCCACTCTTACCTAACACTCTCTTTTTCTCCTATATCTCCTCCTAAACATTTTCCATTGTAGGGATTAAGATTTGCCCTATCCTCTACGGAGGAATTAAGAGGGGAAACAAGAACAATAGCAACCAGCTTGGTGGAGGCATGAGGGAGAGGTTTTAATCTGCAAAAATCCAGGATCTTTCAAAATATCAAAGCCATTAGGAATTAACCTTTAGGATAACATTCCCTGTGGGGTTAGTAATGACATCCTATTCTTCTGGGCCAACTTTAAAAAAGAGCTTATTTTTTTAAGCAGGAATTTTTCCAAACCAAGATTCCAACTCATCCATCTGTCTATCAGGTGAAAGCCCAGAAGGCAAGGAAGGAGGAGTCCAAGTCACTTCCAGAAGCTTTGTAATGAGCAATGCCCTTAGGTGACTGATCTATATCCTCACTTGTCTCTTGTTTTTATGATAGGAAATTTTCTTGCCTGGGGTCAAAAATTCATAGGATTTCTTTGGAGTTCCCTATTTTGTATCAAATAAGTAGAATTTTAGCTTCATTAAGATCCCTAGGGGTACATGAGCACTAACACTACAAGAAATAGAAACAATTTGGTGCAGTTAAAATAACTTGGAAGCAAAAATCTGAACCTCAGTTTTGCCACCAACAAGCTATCAAACTTTGAACAGGTCACTTCCCTTCCCAGGAGTTTAGCTTTTATAATTTTTAAAGACTGGGATATATTTCAAAGTCTTTTTACAAGATTAGACTATTTCATGATGGATGAGTTTCCTATCACTGGCAGTTTTCAGGTACAGTGGATGACCACTTTCTAGGGATGATATATAATGATATCTATGAGTTCCTTTTCCAGCTCTGAGAATCTATGATTCCCTAGATTTTTAGATGTGAAAGGAACTTTAGAAATTATTTAATTCAACTTCATTCTCCATTCCTCATTTTATGGATGAGGAAACTGAGACAGCGATTTATAATTATGAAATCACTTTCTCATGGCCACTAGAAAACCCCAAAATAAACTCAATACTCTGATGAGGAGTATAAATGATTCTGAATATTGGATGGACGGTCTGGACAACAGATTATTTCTCCTTCATGAGGGCCAGCCTAGCCAAGTATGAAGAGGGTCATTTCCAGTAGGTTGGCCATAGGGTCATGACTCATTTAACTATGGCTTTGCATGAAATAAATATACATGCCCCTCGGTCCTTTCTGCTTTTATACTGTCAATGCCGTAGTAGTAGAAAGGAGAGCTGTTACACTAGTTTCAATAGTCCTTCTCACAAACACTTTGGATACTGTTACTTCTCATTTAAAAAGTTATGGCATCTTGGACTGACAGTTTAACTCTTATTAGATGAGAAATCAGATTTTAATTGTTGTTGGAGAGATACTGTTAACTGTCATAACCAAAGAAAAGTCAAAGAAAATGGACCAAGAAACGTATTTCTAAAGAGACCTAAATTTAACTCTTATCTTTTAAGAAAAATAAATATTATTGAGAAAAGACTTTAATTAGTATTTTAAAACAATTAAATAGTGGGGCAGCGATGTTTCAACAATCCAATGTTGAAATGTCAGTAATTGTAGTTAATGATTAAAAATGACTTTGTCAGTGATCCTTCTCACAGCTGATATGTTGTAAATAATCATCAATATCTTTTGATTGTTGATTATGCTGTTAATAAATAGTATAATAAAAAAACTATGTTTATTTACATCTAGACTATTAGGCAGTTTGATACCATACATCATTAGAGAAAAGGCAAGGGATGGAAAGGGAAAGGGAAAAACAGAAAGAAAGAAAGAAAGGGAGAGAGAAAGCAAAATAGAGTTAGAAAGTTTTGGGGAAAAGAGGTTTCCAGCTCATCAATAAGTAATATTGAATAAATTGGTTTTAGGGCTGAGCTAATTAATAAATGAATTTTGCAGCTTTAGTAATTAATAAATGTCAAAACATACTCCTTGATTGTCTCAGAGAATGAATAAGGACAATGAGCTAGCAAGCAGGTAGAGGGAAGTCTAGTCCTCATATCCTTCAGTTTAGGGTCAATTTTGACTAATATAGAGCAAAGGATGCATTCTTAGACTGTTAGGTTCTTACTAAGTGCTAATGAGATAATGAGATATTAGGTTCTTACTAAGTGCTAAGTCGGTACTTGACAATTTTCTAGTTCCAGCCTTTCCTGGGAGTTTGACTTGTGAATTCCTGGGGAAGAGCTTGCGTGCTTGGGAACAGCAAGTTCATTGGTTGAAGTGGTTCTTCCCAGAAGCCCTCTTTATCCTCCCATCCATACACATTAACTCAGCTGTTGGTATTCTTAGTGTGAGATCTTCATCCAGTGACTGGACATTATACTGGAGGAATTTAATCTATTTTGACTCTCTTGCTATAAGTGAAACCAGAAATTGAAAGTTGCCACTAAATGGACAGATGTTATACAGGTTCCCCTGTGGAAAGGCAAATAAAGGAAGGGGGAGGGGTTTTATCATATATCCAAGGACAAGCAAAAGCATAATTCTATGGGTTATTTGGCCATATCATATTATAGTGTATATAGAGTTTGCAAGAAGACCACCATGAAAACAACTGCAACATATTGAAGAGAATAAGGAAATAGAGAAAGACTTTGAATTCTAACTCTCCCAATTAAAGCAATACCTATTGTAAAAGTCAGTTACCTCAATATTAAGGTGTACTAAGGGCAAGACAGTGGAAAAAATGTATTTGAGCACATGGTTCATAGATAAGAAGTGAGAGAGGATGGGTTTAGACTATACAGAAGCCATATATAAATATATTGAATGAGTGGATGGATAAATGGGTGGAGGATGGATAGATGGCTGGAAAGGGAAAAAAGCCTTCATTATGTGCTATGTGTCAGGTGCTGTGCCAAATGCTAGGGATACAAATACAAAAAGTTAGTTTCTTTCCTCAAGAAGCTTCCAAGACAGCTAAGGGAGCAGTGGCCAAAAAGGGGTGTTTTAAACAAGGAAATGACAGGGATGGTGAGTAGAGTCATGTAGTAATTGCTTGACCTGTCCCTCAAGGATAGGAGTTATATTTATTTGATTCCCAAAGTTTTTTGTTCCCAAAAGTATTTGTTCCCAAAGTTAGAGAAGGAAAGCATGAGGGAAGAAAGGAAGAAAAAAATATGAAGTCAGAAAGATGAGTTGGGGAGTACCAGACATGGCAAGCATTAAATAACAGCCTAAAAATGAAAATGATTACATTGTTAACAGAAAACAACCGGGATTCTCCAAGATCACACAGGAAGTGCCACTGAGAGGATTTGAATTCAGGTCCTCTGACTCACTAGAAAATGCTGCCTTCCTTCCAGACAATCACCTGTCACTTGCAAGATATAACATTCACTTTTCTAGCGCACTTTAAGATTTAGAAAGTAATTTGTTCCCACCAACCTGAGGCAATTGGCACAATTGTTACTAGACATGAGGAGGATACTACATGATTGTAATTATATTTATACTGATTGATTATATCATGTAAATGATTTCAGGAACCTAAGGGTCAGAGAAATAAGCTAGGTCCTCTGAAGCTAAATCCAATCTTCCCCCTCCTCTACACTACACTGTCTCTGCTCCACACCTGAAAAAACCCTGTGACTTTATGTCCAGGGTGGGAAGCCAGAACCCTAAGTCGTGGGTTTGCTAGCCCTGTGAAGCCCCTACAAACATCTGTCCCTGGAAGGGAGAAAAGCACACTTTGAGGCTGCAGGGAGGTCAGCTCTATGGTACTTTATAACCTGAGTTAGCAATTCCTACCCTTGAACTCTTCTGCTTCTGTGCTTGATGTGAAAATCTGATTCTGGAGATTTGATGGAGGTTTGATGAGCCTGGGACCCCATCTGTCCTTGAACATTTTGTTTATGCGATGGAGACTGCATCCCATGGAGCATGGATAGAGATGAGCCAATACAGGCAGGAACTAATTTTTTGCCTTTTTTTGTATCCTCAGAATTTAGCACAGTGCCTGGTCTTTAATAAATGCTGATTGCCTGACTGAAGAGAATTCCCCATCCCACTCCCATCCCAGGGATGGGGAATTACTCTTCTCTTGGCCAGGTTTCTTAAGGATTGGGTTTGGAGAAGAGCCTCTTGGTTAGTGAGGCCTCTGAGGCAACAGTATATTGAACAGGCTCTAAAAGGAATAGCTAGGAGACTCCCCCTCCACTTGCCTCTGACTGGTTCTTTACCTTGCTAGGCTTGTTTCTGCTCCAGGTCCTCCCCATGTTCCTATTCTCTCTAGGCAGCTTTCCCAGGTTGGCTGTTGTAATCCGCTGTTTGTGGGGCAGGCTATACTTGCCACCTTTTGCCCAGAGGTTCACCAGCACCTTCTGGCCTTCCTGTGGATAGGCAGGAAACAAACAGGAATGATTAGCAGTCAGGTGCACAACCCTGGGGGAGGGGCTGGGTTTGCAACCTTATTATGCACTTCTGAGACCATTTGGGACTTTGGTTCAGGATGACTGGTTAAAGCAGGTTTGTCAGGCGCTGGGCAGCTACCCTAGCAGAAGTGCCCTGAGGAACCCAGGAGCAGGCTCC
The DNA here is from genome assembly GCF_048593235.1 of Sminthopsis crassicaudata. Taxonomy (NCBI): domain Eukaryota; kingdom Metazoa; phylum Chordata; class Mammalia; order Dasyuromorphia; family Dasyuridae; genus Sminthopsis; species Sminthopsis crassicaudata. The sequence goes on along the minus strand of NC_133620.1, from coordinate 69,552,146 downwards.
ACATTTGTGCTTAACCCCAAGAGTCTCGTTTTCCTGAATTAGGGATATGGGCAATTACACCTTAGTTGGGAAGGGGGGGGAGAGAAATTGGTTTGAAAAGAGAGATAACTCCATGTTTAAAATAACCCTAGATGCTACCATGCAATTAAAGTGTTTGCCCCCCACATGCATTCTTGGGATCTTTGTATGATGAGAAGTGTTATTCAGCATGTTGTGAATAGCTGAAATTGTTTTTGTCAGGCCATAAATCCCTTGACTTTTATTTTCAAGAGGAATATCTTTTTCTGTTAAACATCATAAAATAAGGCATCGCTGGTATTAGTAAAAATAATGAATTGATAAGATGCTTTTGTAACAAAACAAAACAAAAACCCACTCATCTATTATGATTACTTGACACTTGCATTGAATGTGAGTGTAATTCACATTGCATATTTCTATACCCATTAAGTCTGGATCAAAGATTAATCTGGGCAAGATTTTCACTGTAGAGTTGTAAGTAAATGAATTGTACGCTGAAATAGTACATTATGTCGCTGCCATTGCCAAACCATAAATAGCTCTTTCCTATTGAAACACATACTTGGAAAGCTTTAGTAGAGTTAACGGCTTTTGTTGTGCAAGATTTTGGGAAAAGTCATGATAGTAAATCCCATAAACTCATGTATTGTTTTGTATTCTAAATAAAGGTTATTTTTCCATTAAAAAAGAAAGGAAAAGAGAGACAGCTTCTTTGGAGCTGCAAGCCTCTCTCTGTCTCTGGGACTTTTAGAGAAGGGCCTCTTGGGAACTCAGGCACCATTACCTTGGAAGTAATGGCAACTGCCTGCACGAGGTACCTGGAAGATAAGGTAATCTGAGCTAGCCATTCTTGGCCTTGGTTTTAGGAATTCAGGATAGCAGGAGTGCCCAAGGTCAGCAGCTAGAGCTGATGGTTAGAAGGACATTCTAACCTGAAAGGAAGGGAACCAGAAACCCTTGGAATGGCCTGAATCAAGCTTGAGGCTGCTCCTTATCTCTGCTGGGTGGTGGACCAGCCTGGCTGATGCCCCAGAAATGAGCAGCCCAACTCTAGTACAGAGTGGCAGCAGCTGGTGTGGCGGGAGATTCTTGAACGGCCCAGATACAGGGGGTTAAACCTCAAGTCCCAGCAGCAGCACCAACTTTTGGCAGTGCTCCACTCTGGCACAGGGGAAGGGTGACCACTCTGCAGCCAAATTCAGTGGGCATCTTCGAGGTATCATCCTTCTTCATCTCTTTGCAGCATTTGATGTTTCCTCGACATCCTCTTTTTCTTGGGTTTTTATAACACTCCTCACTTCCACCTTCCTCCTGTGCTTGGGTGAACCACAAGGCTCTGACTTGCTCTTTTTTCTCTGCTCTTTCTGTTGGTCATCATCTCAAGGGCTCCCCTGGTTTCCCTAATACCTCTATTATTATGAAGAAGACTCTCAGGTCTATAAATCCAGCTCCAGTCTCTTGGACTCTGAACCTTCATTACCAGCCACCCGTTGGATATCTCATACGCTCCTCAAACTCAACATGTCCAAAAGAGAATATATTAGAGTTACCCCTTCTATATCATGAGTGTTAGAGGCAGTGCCCATGAGATATGGAAATTTGCATAAATATTTTTGGCCCTCCCTTTGTATCAAAGAAGGAATCTGGATTTTTTATTTTTCTTTTTTGGGGTTCTTATAGTACAGTCTGCTGTAAAATTTGGGTTAAATATTTGGTCATAGATTCTGTTGGTCTTTGCATGTCATTTACAGCTTCTGCAATATCTCCCAAATTTCCATATCATTTCTCACACCAACACGTGATATATTGAAATCATGATGGGGAAAGTCGTGATGTGGAGGGACACCATCATCCTTCTGGTCACCTCAGTTCACAACCTAGTCAACTTCAATTCTTTTCTCTGCCTCAATTCTAACATCCAATCATATGCCATATCTTGTTGGTTCTATCTCCAAAATATATCTTGCATCTACATCTTTCTCTCCACTCATACAGCTTCGGTGTAAGGACTCAAGAACTGCATTTGGAGTCAAATAATCTTGGGATTGAATCATTCAGTTTATCTTATTTTCATCTGAAAAAGGCAACTAGGTGGTGTATGGCTAACAGCCGGAGTCAGGAAAATGCGAGTTCAATTCCAGATATTAGCTATGTGATCCTGGGCAGAAGTCTGCCTCAGTTTTCTCATCTTCTAAAAGAGGATGATTTAGAGGAAAGCTTCTTAAACTGTGGGTCATAACCTCATATGGGATTGTGTAACTAAATGGGGGAGGTCATAAAAAAATTGCTATCAGCAAAAGGTTTCTGAATGCTCTATGTCCCGCAATATCAAATATTCCACCAAATATTCTTTATGTAAAAATAAATAAGCACATCCATCTCATCAGCATGCAAATTTGCATTTGTCTTTAATAAATGATAAATTATATGTGTACCAAAGAATGAGTGGAAAAAATTAAGAAGCCCTGATTTAGAGCATCTGCCTCACAGGGTTATTATGAGACTCAAGAATGATAATAATTATAAAGTGGTAAGCACTGTGCCTGGCACTTTGTTAAGTGGTTTCAGTCATGTCCAACTCTTTGTGACTCCATTTGGGATTTTCTTGGCAAAGAGATTGGACATTTCCTTTTCCATGACACCTACTAGGTGCTTAATAAAGGGCCCTCTTCTCCCTGGAGCTTTCTAATCCACCTCTGGTTTTTCCACTTGCCAGTCTTTCCCTTATCCAGTCCCTGTTTCTGTGCTTTTGCATAAGATATATCCATGCTTGGGATGAACAGATTTCTTGCTTTTGTGTCATAGAATCTCTAGCTTCCTTTAAAGCTCAGCTTTAATTATTTATAAGATTGTTTATATGTTCATATTTATATATTATGTTATTTATTTTATTTATAAGATTGTTTATACATATATTTACATATTATGTTATTTATTTATTTATAAGATTATTTATATATGTATATATATTTACATATTATGTTATTTATTTATTTATAAGATTGTTATCCTATCTGGATCCTCTAATTGGTAATGACTCACAAAAAGGGAAGCTGAAAAGGAGGGAGGGGAAGAATAGAGAAAGTCCTAAGGGGAGGCTCAGGACCTCTTCAGTGTTGGATTGGGCATCTTCTCTAAAATGGAGGAACTAGCCCATCAAAGGGAGAGACCACAGGGGTGGTGGGTACTTCTAATGTGAGAAGTGGTCCAAAGATGGAGTAAGCTTCCAGGTTGAAGAGGATTCCAAGGCATGATGGATAAAGTCCTGTTGAAAGTCAAGAACCTGGAGACGAAAACATAATTGTCCTGGGGATGGTCCTTGGTGGCTCTGGAAAGAACCAGCCAATCAAAGGGACAAGCCATAGGGGAGGAGGGCTTTGAGCAAAGTGGGAAGCAATTCCAACTCCCTTGCCCCTGGTTTGGTGCAGAAAGTCTCAGAAGCCAGTAGAGGTGTTGGGCAACAGTGAATAATAGATGCCAAATGAATATTCATTGAATGACTTGGATGAAACTATAAATGACATTCTTCTCAGGTTTTAGAATTTAACCACACTGGCAAAGAAATAGCTAATTTGTGGAACTGAAGAATGAGAATTCCAAGAAACACTGGAGGTGAGGCTCTAAAGCTGACATTTGATTAGGAACAAATAGGAACATTTTGCTCTTATATCTGTGATCAGAATATGGCAGCATGACTAGATAGCAGGTCATGTGAACAAGATTTAGGGATATTAGTTGACTGTAAGATCAGTACAGGTAATTAAAATTATTTAATTAGGTAATGAAACCTAGAGTAACTATTGCACAGGATGGTTGTTGTTATTGTTTGTCCTTCATTCTCAAAAAAGGACCATGACTTCGGGGAGCTGATTTTATGACTTGCAAATGAGTTACATTTAAATGAGGGAGGAGTGGGCAAGGTCACCTGAAGATCAAAAGTCATATGGATATGTATAAATGTCAACTCCTGCTTTTATTACAGAGATTGTGTTATGTATCATAGATGCCAAGAGGAGGCTCTTCTGGGGAAAATACATATTACATGAGTGAGCACTGTACAAGATAGGGTGTGATGAAAAGCAAGGAGACAGATTAGACAAAGAAAACTAGGAAGACCTGGGAAGATAGAAGAATCAGTGGAATCCTACAAAGAGAAAATATATTCATTCAATGAGCATTTATTAAGGTTCTTCTGTGTGCATTCAGAATTTAAAGACAAAGGGAAACAGTTCTGGCAGTAAAGAAACATATTCTATTGTGAGGAAATAACAAGTGATTCTAGGTCAGGGTACCTGTGACTGGAGGCATCAGTATAGGCTCTGAGCTGGAGGTGGTGCTTGAAATGAGCCTTGGAAGGAGATGGGAATTTTGCCAGAAAAATGAGGAGGAAGAGAGGGTGAAGGACTGTCACCTGGGCAAAAATGACGAGATGAGAGGAACATGCCTGATTTGAGCAACAGCAGATTAGCCAGTTTGGCTGGAAGCTAGAATGTTAAAGACAGAAAATGTCATCTGATCTGATCTGTGGAGTAAGGGAAAGATTCTGAGATGTGGAAATGAGGAGGCAGTGGGAAGTGCAGTCCTGGCAGGGGTTGCAGAGGCAGAGTGTGGGAAGTCAAATTCAGTCTAGTTTGGCTTGAATAGAGAGCGTGTAAAGGAGAGAGCAATACGAAATAAGATTGGGAAGGTGACTTGGAACCAGTAGTGTAAGGGAGGTGGCTCATGGAAAGAGAATTGAATTTAGGATGTGTTAGAATTGCAGTGTCCAAAAAAGAGAATTCATGCTATGGGGGCATTTTCTGCTCTGGGTCAAGCCACTCCCAGTGTATTATGCTAACTTCTGGTTCTGAATTTCAAGAGGGAAGTCAGGAAGACCTAAGTTCAACTCCAGCTTCAGATACTAGCTGTGTGACAGTGGGCAAGTCACTCACTTAATTCTGTTTGCCTCAGTTTCCTCATTTGTAAAATGAGCTGGAGAAGAATGGCAAACCACTCCAGTAGTCAAAAAAGGTCATGAAGATCCACAACTTCAACAACTGAACAACAATAACAGCAACAGCAGCTGCCTTGGGATCCCACTCTGGAGTTTTCAAGGATATAGGATCTCAGATCTTTATTTAGCTGGATGGAATCTTAGAGGTCTTCTGGCTCATGACTTTATTTTATAAATGAAGAAACAGATTCAGAGATGTTAAATGACTGGACAGGGATCCATTTCTTTCTCCACTAAACTAGGCTGCTTTAGAAATGTTGTAGAGGGGATCCTGGTTCAGGTCTATGGGTGCGATTAGTCAATCTTCTTCCCCATAGCAACTGGTAAAAGAAACAAGGACCCTCCATGGTTACCATGTACTTAGAATATAGAAGGAAAGGGGTCAAATTTGGCAGGTTTCACTACATCCAAACATTAGCAAGCAGCCAAAGTCCCAGAAAACATGACGGGAGGGGGGCAGGCAGAGAGGCATAGGGCCTATAATTGGGTTGAGCCAGGGAGGGATGAAAGTGTGATGAGAGGTAGCAGGGGAAAAGGGTTTTGCTCAGGCAAATCTGTCATGAATCCGAGGGATTAGGAAAGCAGGATAAAAATATCGAACAAGACCGAGCCTGATGGCACATCAAGAAGCTCGCCTGATTTAATTGACAAATCCAAGTTTTCTGAGATGTCATGCTGTACACAAGCTCTGAAATGTGGCTCTCTCCAGTGGAGACTGCTAGTTAGCAGTCTTCTGTCTTCCAGGGAGACAAGTTTAAACATTTCCATTTCTTGGGGTTGGATAACAAAATGATCCTGTCTTTAAATCTCTTTTCCAGTATACTATATTTTTGGAGGAAGTCATCCATTTCACTTAAGTTATCAAATTTATTGGCATAAAGTTGGGCAAAGTAACTCCTTATTATTTCTCTAATTTCCTCTTCATTGGTGGAAAGATCCCCCTTTTCATTTGTAAGACTATCAATTTGATTTTCCTCTTTCTTTTTTTTGATCAAATTTACCAAAGGTTTATCTATTTTATTGGCTTTTTCATAAAACCAACTCTTGGTTTTATTTATTAATTCAATAGTTTTTTTACTTTCAATTTTATTGATTTCTCCTTTTAATTTTTGTATTTCGAGTTTAATTTTTGGTTGGGGGTTCTTTTCCAGTATACTAATGATGCAGTTAGGAAATGAATAATTGTTTATCCATCCTAAAGATGACACAAAACTGGCACAAAACAATTAAATCTGTTGGATGACAGAATCTGGATTGAAAATGATCTTACTTGAACTGGAATAGTAGACCCTAAAGGGAACTTCAACTATAATAATCCTGAATGAGGGTTAAAAAAATAATTAAATAAGAATGGAGGACAGGAAGCAGTCATGTGTCACCTGTTAGTTGAAGAGAAGGCATTTTTATGTATTGGTAAAGTGACTTTACTTCATGGAAGTTCCTTGTTCAAAAAAAAAAAAAAAAAAAAAAAGGAAATTTAGCTTAATAGTAGCACATGTGCAAAGACACTCATCCTCATTTACATTTTGAGACTATTAGTCAATAAGCATTCATTAAATACCTATTGTGTGCCAGACACTGTGCTAAGTGTTAGCAATCCAAAAGAAGAAGCAATGTAATTTTGTGAAAAGAACAATGGAATTTGAAGTCCTGAGTTCCTCTCAATTTTGCTCTTTATTGACCAAGTGCAAATGAATTATTTAGTCTGAAAATTCTTATCTTGTTCCTTTTTTGGATCTTCTTTTCTGACTCCTTATATAATCATTTGCCAAATGTTCTTAGTTCTATCTCAGCAATGTGTATTAGAACCCTGGCATAAGAGATTGTAAGATCATCAGTTTCTAACTGGAAGGAAGTGGAAAGGACAAAGAATCCAACCTATCTGTTCTCTCCCTTCTGGTCCCAAGTTTAAAATCTCTTTTTGGTGCAGCTACCATAGTTGCCTTACACCTGATCTGCTTTCTTTCCAGAGCTGTCATTTGGACAACCACATTGGACTTTGCCCTGGAATGCTGAATTCAAAAGTCAGTAGAATATTTGCAATACTTAAATTGAAGAAATACTAGATGTTAGCATCTGTTACTCTTTTGAAATATCCAGTCTTTTACTTCTCTACCAATCCAAACTTCACTATCTTCAAATATACCAAATGTCTTCCACCCTTAAAAATATTTATTCAACATTACTATCCCTTCAAGCCATTTTTCAAAATTCTTTCAATCAAGCTGTCTACATGCCTTTCCTCCACTTCCTCATCTTATTCACTCTTCAGCCTTTTACAATCTGGCTTTCAATTGCATCACTAAATTGAAATTTCTCTATTCAGTTTCATAATTGCTAAATTTAATTGTCTTTTTTTTTTTTTTTCCAATTTTCAACCTTCTTGACTTTGCTGCATTTGACACCCTTTTCTTCTAGATCTTTTTCCTCTTTCCTCTCTGTATTTTCACAACATCATTTTCCTCAAACCTGTTTCACAATGTCTTTTGATGGCTCATCATATTATGTCCCCTCACTGCGAATGTTCCTCAAGGCTTCCCCTTTCTTTCTACATTTTCTCTGTTGCTCTTATAAGTTTAATTATTATTTTTATTCAGACAACTCCCAGATTTATATGTCTATCCTCAATCTCTCTTCTGGGCTCCAGTCCTTATCTCTGCTCACAGAATCACTCTCTTCTTCCATGACGCAAATCAAGTGCCACCATCTATACAAATTCTTTATGGATCCTTAGATGTCCTCCATTCTTAGCTGGGGTTTATTTGATGCCTATTTATTCTGTATATATCTATATGGGTACATGTAAGGTCATTGAAGGAGAGATTATTTAATTTTTTTTCTTTGGATTCATAGTTCTTAGTATTTAACATTGTAAGTTCTTAATAAAATCTTATTGATACTTTAATCTAGTTAGAAGAAAAATACCTCTAAAATGCTCTTCTCTGATGCCTTATTGTGGCATAGTGGCAGCCTTGAATTCTCAAAGTTTATGCTAGCTAAGTATAAATTTTGGCTGCTTCTTCCAATGCTGCAAAATTTTAAAGTGTGACAATGGACCAATTCTGCTGGGCATCCTCAATGGAGTTATTAGTAGGGCACTGATTAGCTTTGGCAATCACTATTCTATAATGGGCCCCACTTTCTCATGACACTATTAATATAGAAATGTAGAGAATAAAAGTTCCCATTTTGATTATTATATGTTGATTATGAAGATAGTTACCAAAGCAATGAAAAAAACCTTTGCCTCAAAGACTTTTTCTTAACAATATTTCCTATCCATACATCAAAATCATTCACAATTTCTTTAAAGCTAAAACAGAAATAAGCTTGTCCACTGTTCTCTGATCTTAAGCCTTAGATGAGGCATAAAATAAATGAGACTCAGTGAAAAGAATCTATTTAAAGTATTTTGCAAACTTTAAAGCACTAAAACAAACAAGTGCTACTATGATACCACTCATTGCAAACAGAGCTGCTACTTTGGGACTTTACGACAGTTCAGTACTCTATCTCAATGTGTTGTTATAGAAGTAGAAAGAACATGAGATAATTAAGCACTGTAATATTAAAGAAATCCATGCACCCAAAGAAATACTAAAGAAAGGAAAGGGACCTATATGTGGCAGAATGTTTGTGGCAGCCCTCTTTGTGGTGGCTAGAACCTGGAAAATGAATGGACGTCCATCAATTGGAGAATGGTTGGGTAAATTATGGTATATGAAGGTTATGGAATATTATTGCTCTGTAAGAAATGACCAGCAGGATGAATACAGAGAGGCTTGGAGATACTTGCATCAACTGATGCTGAGTGAAATAATCAGAACTAGGAGATCATTATACACTTCAACAATGATACTGTATGAGGATGTATTCTGATGGAAGTGGCTATCTTCAACAAAGAAAATCTAATTCAGATCCAATTGATCAATGATGGACAGAATCAGCTATACTCAGAGAAGGAACACTGGGAAATGAGTGTAAACTGTCTGCATTTTTGTTTTTCTCCCAGGTTATTTTTACCTTCTGAACCCAAATCTTCCTGTGCAACAAGAAATTCAGTTCTGCACACATATATTGTATCTAGGATATGCTATAACATAGTTAACATGCATAAGACTGCCTGCCATCTAGGGGAGGGAGTGGAGGGAAGGAGAGGGGAAAATTCTGAACAGAAGTGAGTGCAAGCGATAATGTAAAAATTTACCCAGGAATATGTACTGTAAAAAAAATTATAATTATAAAATTAATAAAAAAAAAAAGGAAAAAGAAATCCATGCATGATTTTCTAGCATCCATCCCTATAACCAAGAAATCTTTTTAAAGAAAAAGGTGAAAAAAAATCAACAAAATCAATTAATATATTAAAAAGTTTATCCAATGTTCCACATTTATGGATCTTCTACTTTTGCAAAGGACAAGGGAAAATATTTTCTTATGCCTCTTCATTAGAGCCATGCTTGTTCTTTTTAATTTTGCAGTGTTTACTATCATTTTTGTAATGGTTCTTTTTATTGACATTGTCTTGTGTATAATCATCTTGTCCCTGCTTATTTCACTCTGCATCCCTTTCCTAACTTCTAACACAATAATATTTCATCATATTTGTATATCAAAATTTGTTTAGTCATTCTTTTTTTTGAGATTTTTTTTAAAATTAACTTATAGTACACACTGTTTTATGGATCATGTTGGAAGAGAAAAATCAGAACAAAAGGGAAAAATCATGGGAGAGAAAAAAAGAAAAAAGTGAGTGTAGCATGTGTTGATTTATATTCAATCTCCATAGTTTTCTTTCTGGATGCAGGCAGCATTTTCTATCCAAAGTGTATTGGGATTGTTTTGGATCACTAAACCACTGAGAAGAACCAAGTCTTTCATAATTGATCATTGCACATTTTTGCTATTATTATATACAATGTATCCCTGGTTCTGCTTGTTTCACTCAGCATCGGTTGGTGTAAATCTTTCTAGGCTTTTCTCAAATCAGCTTGTTCATCATTTTTTGTAGAACAATAATTTGTTTCCTAACAATAATAATTTCCTAACTTCTCTGTATTCATCATACTTTGTTTCTTACAGCACAATATTTCATTCGTGTATCAAAATTTGTTTAGCTATTCTTCAATCTATACTTTGTTTCTAGTTTTTTGCTACCAGAGAAAGTACTGCTATAATTTTTTTGGTGTACATGGAGCCTTTTCCCTCATTGTGACTCCTTGATGTATATGTTTATTAGCAGAGGACTGACTTTCAAGTATCTCTAAAAGGGGAAGATAAATATGATCTCTTGGATTGGGGATGTTGTAGAGCAGCTGTGTTAGAAGTTAGATAGAAAAGGAGGGCATACAAAGGATTAATGACCTTTTTACTTTGTTAAAAAGCTTTCAGTTACATTTTAATCTGGTTCAGGCTGCACTCAGGAGGGTTGCAGACCTGTTAACTGCACAACTGATATCCTTGTAGATTCTTGTTTGGGTGTAGGTTAGACCATGAGGCTGGGAAGATTCCTTTCAATTCTTGGCTTCTGGGATTTCCCCATATCTTTATACCACCCTGACTCCCACCCCTACCACATACTCCTTGATCCAATGACACTGACCCCTTTAATAATTCATGAATCATTTCCTCTTAGCCATGGTCATTTTCTTTGGCTTTCCTTCATACTTGAAATGCTGTTCCTCATCAGCTACCCTGGTCTTTAAATTCCAGGTTAAAACCCCACATTCTACAGGAAGCCCTTCCCAATCTCTCTTGAGTCTCACATCTTCCCTCTGTTGATCATCCCATTCTTATCCTGCCTGTAGCTTGTCTGTATGTAATTGTTCACCTGTCTCCCTCACTGGACTGTGAACTCCTTGTTAGGAGGGACTGTCTACTTCTTCATTAGGTTGGAATTCTGCCAAACTAGTTTAAAAGATGTAAATTTTATAGTTACAGCATTCACAAATTGAAAAACTTGCCGAAATCTCTAACTTGAAATGTTATGGGAGAGAACATTGAAATGTAGATTGGCTGAAGATAACACAGCATCAGTGATTGTAGAACTTACTCAGGATAGCTTAAGGATAAGCCATGTCTTCTTTTTAACCCATCAACAGGCCTGAATGGCATCAGATGAAAAGGAAATTCACAATTTAATCAGTACTTCTGCTCATCCCCTCAGAAAATTCAGGATTTTGGAAATGACTTCAACTAACACTAAGTAATTGGAATGACCTCTCAATTCATTTAGGGGAATACATGGACAGCTAAGCAAATCAGCAGGAACATAAGCTGGGTCATTTGATTTTACATTTCTTAAATTTATGGTAATAAGGAATTTTTTTTTAAACTACTAACATCAAACAATCCCTTAAATATATCTGAGATAGCCAGGTGCCAAAATTGATGGACTTTCTAGCGTTAGCTCTGATTCTATAATGAGGTGCAGTTAGTGTAATTGGTGTAACATTTAAGTTAATATGGTGTTTTATAAATACCAAATTTCAGAGGCATATAAAATACATATAAAAATAATCTATTATCAGGTTGGCTAAGGAGGGAAGTGCTTTGTTTTGTTTTTTCCAAAGCAGCTTTCAGAGAGTTGCTAATTCAGTTGCTAATCTGAATCAATAAAGAATGCCCACACCAATGAAATTGCAGGGCCTTGCATTAGTGTTACTATTAGTTCTCAGAGTGTGACTCATGTATCCAAGATGCATACTGATTTTGGACTGAAAATATATTTTAATAAAATTTGGTAAAGTTCCTAGGTTTGTCCTTAAGGAAATATTGAGCACATAGATTTGTAGCATTAAAATAAAAGAGAAAGACTGAGGTGTCAAGCTAGAGTAAACACTTTTTTTCTTTTTGTATCTTCACTTCTTTAATTTTAGCTAGAGATACAAAGGAACTAACAATAGCTTTTTGTATAGAAAACATCTTATGAGTCATGACAGGTAATTCCTATATGAACATACTCCTTTGGTGATTTAAAATAGGTATAAGTAAACAAATAGGTAGGAGTAAAATAGAATTGGAACACAACATATAGTTGGTGTAAGAAATCTGAGTTTTCATTGTTTTATAATCAGATTTCAAATGGTTTCTGATCAAGGGAAAGCCTGTAAAACTATTAAGATTAAAAAATTGTCATCATTTTTCTTCTTTTCTCTTTTTTACAACATGGTTAATGTGGAATTATTTTTTGGTATCTGCATGTGCATAATGGATATTGCTTTGTCTTCTCAATGGGTGGGAGGACAGAACTTGAACTGAAAATGAAAATGAATTTAACATTTTTTTCCAACTCCTCATTCTCATTTATCCCACAAGTCTAATGTTGAACCTTCTCATTATCTCTGTCTTTCTCTCTACCTATCCAGCCAGTTCAGGCCTTGTCACCACTTGCTTGGACTATTTTAATAGCTTACAAACTGGTCTCCGATTTAAAAAAAAAAAAAAAAAAAAAGGGGGGGGTGGTTTAGTAATTAGGAAGTAATTAGCAGATGCTATTTTCATTGTTCTAATTATAATTGACAGGGCAGTTTTCATTTGTTATTTCTTGAAATAGTGTCTTGGCTTCATCCCTCTCCTTTCCACTTTTCAGAATCCCTTTATTCTTAAATTATCCCTCAGTCCATTTTCCGATTTTCCCATTTTTAAAAAACTTTATTCCAATATTTTTCTTATAAAGGCATTGTTTTTTTTATTTACTTGGTGTATTTTAATTTTTAAGACATCTATTATTTGGGTGTTTTATCCCGTTTCTTGATCCAAGCTATTTACTTTTTCCCTCCAGGGACTTCTTACCTTCTCTTTTCTTTTGAAGACTTCTTCCTATGAATTTCTACTTTCTACTTATGTATTCTGTAGTTTGCATTTTTGGGTGTTTCTGTATCAAATAGTTTACAGTGTCTGGGTTCTCCTATTCATGTACTATCCAACAGTTCCAATTTGGGTATTTTTTGTAGGACCAGACCTTGCCCTATCCAGTGCTTTTGGGCAGGGCATGCATGGTCAGCCCTGCTTGCTCTCAAACTGAAGCACCTGGCTTCCTGGGTGAACTCCCACTCCTGGGGGTTGGTGTCTAATGTGTGCTGGTAGGTTATGAGCTCTGGGTGGTTGCGCTTTGCCTTTTTGGATCCTTCTTTGGCACTTCAGGTCAGAATGCTATGGATCTGAGCTCCTTCTGAGCCTGGGGTTTGAATGATGTTTGTGCATACTGCACTCTGCTGCTCTTGTTGCTCTCCAGATCTGCTCTCTGGGTTTCAGACCACCCAGGGGTTGGCTTTCTTTCTCTTGCTGACTTTTGCAGGCTACAGATGTTCCTGGCTAATCTCATGCTATCACTGACACTTCTGCCTCTTCTAATGCCCATTGGATTCCAATATTTTGTCCTAGTTTGATGAGATCACTATTATTTACATCATTGACTTTTGATCATTATTTGATGTTACTATTTTTTTTCCTAGAGTGGGAATGTGGCAGCTAGTACATTTGCCTGTGTTAAGTCATTTTTGGCAGAAGCGCCTGCCTCTAGTCTATTTCAAATCCATGCTCCACAATTAAAATGATTTTCCTAAATTGTGTCTGCCACTCCTTGACTTAAAGAACTTCAGTTTAACTATCATCTCTAGTATCATATTTTACCTTTATCTCTTTTTTAATCCTTTTTTGGCCATTTTTGTAATGTACATGATCATTGGTACAGTATTACCTGTATATAAATTAAAATTAAGTAAAAATACACATATCATATTATCTGCATGTGTGCTTTACATTCTTAGTAATTCTAAGAATTTAAGGCCTAGATCTGTTCAGATTTGGGACAAATAAATCCCAAATGTGGATGATTGGTGCTTTTGTTCTCTGCTTCCTATAAATGAGAGTCAAAATCCTGTGTAATGGAGAGTTTCTTCTCTGATGCTGGCACTAGGGTTAGAAGATTCCCTGGATTCTGCCTCAGAGACAGCACACCATTATCCACACTTATCTCTGGCTTTAGATGCATCTTTCACCTAATAAATTAAGCACTCAGTTCTGTATCTTGCCCTTAGAAGTCAGAGGAGTTCTTTGGGAGCCCAAAAGTCATCAGATGAAATACTTTTCTTTCTTCTCTTTCTTCCCTTGGACTGAGGCACTCTCCAATTGCAGAGTCATGGCTTCTCCCTCTGGGGACTCATAGATGATTTAGCTGCCTTTGTTCTTTGACAAATGATCATGATCAGGACTGAGAGGAAGGTGCCGAAGACCACTGTGATAATACTTGCAACGACTGCAATGTTGGCTTCAGCTGTAGGAGTCGGGATTTCAGTGGCCTGTAGGAATAGAGTGGATTATTGGCTTTTTTGCTTTTTGGGGAGTTGGGGGTTGGGAGGCCTGTTGTGTAAGCAGTGGAGTAAGAAAAATCCTTCACACTTTTTGACCTGGAAAGGTGGAGGAGAGCCCAGGTGGAGGAGTGTGTGACCCAGGGTATCAGTTTTGGAGACCTTAAAGTGCAGGAAGGCGATTGGACAGTAAGGTTAAGGAAGCTTATAGCTGGCACCCCAGCCCCAGAAGCTGCAAGTTGTGGTCCCTTCAGTGGCAAAGGTGATTGACTGGAAATGTGGGTTTATCTATTAGATTCTGAGGAAAATAGTTTAAATTTTTTTTTTTTTTTTTTTTTTTTTTACTATTTCTATTATAGATTTTACACAGGATAGACTTAAGACAAAGCTTCAAAACCTTTTCCCCTTGAAATGTCTGCTCTATTCCCAGGTAGATTCAAGAGCAATCACATTCAAAAATTTAGGAAACACACATAAAAAGCAACAGACACCATTCAGCAGTGACAAAAGAGTCTGAAAACCGTTGGAAAACAAAGAGAGCTTATAATAATGGGGGGAAAAACAGTTGTGTAACCAATCACTTATTTTCTTTTAAAAACACATAACCACATTAACTTTTTGCTTTATACAACCATCTAGAAACTATGAAACAGTACCACATTGTGCATTTTAAACCTACTTCTCAAGAAGGGTACTCCACACTTCAACAGAATTCTATCCATTTGAGAAGGAAAAAGGAGACAGCTAATAGCGCAGTCACAGTTACAGCATGAGTCCAAGCAAGCGGCAATTCTTTGTCCTCACCATTTCCACTTAACCAAGAGTGGAGAGAAAGTGAGAAAGAGAAAGAAGAGAAAAGAAAGAAAGAAGCACCCGCGGAGGACTAATCACATTTTATAGTTACTTTTGACAACTACAGTTTAGGGCTTCAGAGAATAATCATCATTCAGACCAACACAGCACAGGAAGGGTGAAGAGAAAGGTAATAGTGGAGGAGAGGCTCGAAGACAAATACATTTTTCACCTCATGCCCCTTCCAAATACTGTTCATTGATACAAACCTCTGTGCTAAATCAGAAAAGAGCAAGAAAGTTAATTATCACATAATGTTTTAAAAGCCGAGGTGCTTTGCTGTCCTTGCTAAAGGGCTCACAATTCACTTTACAAACTCAAAAGAATAACATTGTCACAATCTAGTTGTGTTCCTAGGAATTCCTATAGTCTTCCTCCTTACTCCCACCATGCTGGTATTGCTACTGGGCACAAGGAAAGAAGGTCAGACTTTGGACTCCAAGGATAATGAGAAAGAGATATTATAACATCATCCTTGCCCTTAAAAGTCTGCACCTTTCTCGTAGTGCTACAGTTCTCATTAAACTTGTGGTGGTGCAGGGGAAAGAGAATAGGAAGAACTAAGGTTGTATGGGTTATGTTACAGTCAAGTAACTGGTTTTAATGTATACAAGTTGTCTATGTGATTACCAGACACATTGAGAGTCCAAGGCAAACAATGGGTTATTTGATTGTCCTCATTAAGTTGATGGCACCACAAAGCAGAACAAGATTGATTTTTTAAAAATTGCAATGATGAAACAAGTTCCAGCTTAAAGTTAGTATAATAATTCCTCTTATTTCAGGACAAATCCTCATTTTGTTCCTCATGCCTACTAAACAAATTAATTCAGGAGGGTGGTTCCTCAGGAGACGATTGTTTTCCTCTATACTACCAAAGCATTCAAAAGAAGGGCAACCAATTAATGGGTATCCTCTTCCTGGTCAAATTTGTCTTAAAAAAACAAAACAAAATAAATAAAGGAAGGCTGGTGATATCCACATCAAGCTCTTCCAAAACATGTTTTTTCTTTATTAGCAGAGGGTGAATAAGTGCTGGTTACATACTGGCTTGCAACTCCCAAGATAACATTATTTTCTCAAGCCCCCATTTATCTCCATATCCTATACCCAACACCACAATAACCTAATTTTATAGAGATTTATAATAAAATGTATAAAATTAGGAGACTAAAATCAGTAAAGAATCTAAAGTGGTTTCTAGACTAGTAAGGATGTTGTCTGGATGGAGGGCTATTTTTTTTTTTTTTAAAGTAATTTTCAAGGTTCTGTAATTCAACTTTTTTTTGATTTAGTTAAACCAGGCCACACATGTGATCAATAGCAAAGTCTAGATCCTCTGGAGAGGGATAATAAGACAAGCTGATCAAAAGAAGAGTGAACCTGATTTTCTGTTCTCCCAACTTTTAAAAAGATATTTCAATGTTGTTGATTTTTAGAGGAATGTTTATCTTTTAGTTGACATCAGGTTTATATAAAAATTTTAATAGGAATATTGAGAATGGAGTCAAGCAAATCACTAATGTAGAGTATTCACTTTTACCTGAATTGTTAAAATTCAAGAATATAATCGAGTTTAAAAAACATTGTGATTTGGGTGGCAGCAATTCAGAGCAATGCTGTTTTAACTGAATTTATTTTCACCGAATGAAGCATAACTGAAATAGGGAATTTCTAGGGAGTCTCAGGCTTGAAGCCTTCATATGAAGTACCTCTGGAGTCAATTTAATCAATCAGTGTCAATATATCAAGTCCTGTAAAAGGCATGGACTCAATAGGAAGAAAAATGTATTTATTTGAATATTCTTCTGAAAAACAAATTATTTTCCTGCCAACAGTTTAAGTTTTTTGTTTTCTTGTTTTGGTCGGGGCTAGCAGAAAAAGGAGAAATTCCTTTTAGTCATTTATTTCTAAAATACATTTGGGTATAATGAACTCACTCTAAACAAGTGACTACAGCAGAGAAATGAACAGGAAAATAAAAGGAATTGTCCATTACTAATGCATGGATTACTGGGAGAAAAAAAACCTCAAACAGGAGCTAAAAACAAGCAGGTTCTTAGCTGTCCTACTTCTATAGAGTATCAGACTGGTTAATATCTTATATGCTTTGCTTTTTAGCTCTTGCTACTCACAATGCATTTTTCTTCAACAAATGGCAATAATGGTTCACTTTTCTCCAGTCTTGCCTCACTTTATTTTGTCTATTAAGAGGTAGAGATAATTTTTTATCCAGATGTTCTGATTGTATTTAGAATTGTAGAATAATTATGGGTGGGTATAAATTGCAAGCTATCTCAAAGGAGGAGGTTAGAGTTGTGTCTTCAGAACTTTCCTTATATTAATGAGATTAAACAGACTTGGGGGAGGGGGGGGAGGAGTGGGGAAGTACTATCATCATTAATCCTAGGAATTGGGATGTCTTATAAGGCTACAGGATTCATCCTCTCCAAGACTACATATTTTGAAAATGGGAATTTAGTGGTGGAATGCTAAAAGGATCAAATAAGAATGTGGAAAAACAGTAAAAGGATAGATTGAGGAATGGGATTTTGACTTCTCCACATTCTTATAGAGGATTTTACTAAAAGCAATTTCATCTTTGATTACAGTAAGATATGAAACCATTTGTCAAGTCACTCACTTAAATCAAATACACAAACTTATTTGTACATAGAAAATTTTTTTTAGCTTCCTAACCTCTTTCTACATTACCAGTTTTTCTATGCCACCTAACCATAAAAGTAAAAACAAATATTTAATCTTAATTCCTTTATCCAGGGGATATTTTAATTGATTTTTTTTCCTGAAGCAAGAACAATATTAGATTATTTAAACATGTGAATTTTACCAGGGGCTGGGTTGTTTATCCTTTTAATTTTTTGATTATATGACTAATTAATGTACATTTCCTTAAATAGATAATTTGTTTGTGGAGAGCTTTAGGGAAAACTCTCTTAAAAAAACCACGAAATGGGGCTCAGCATTGGGCAAGCTTTCTTGGGTTTGGCAAATGGAGCAAGAAATCAGAGAAATTCTGATCACTTGGCAAAACTGTATATGTTACTTAAAAGAATAGCACAGTCCATACCTTTCTATTAAAAAAGAAATTTAAATTCATGTAGTTTGATCAAGATAAATATGAGAAAAAGCTCTTTGTTCCTTTTATGCCTTTAACAGGAGCACAAAATAATAAATTTAAATAAATATTACATATCTAATATGGTAGCTAAAAGTCTTTTTATTCTAAAATGGATTCTGCTAACTGGACAAATGTGTCCCTGATAATTAAAATTTAAATATTTTTATCTCCTAAGAGAAATAATCCTTATTAGGGACTAAGTTCTAAAATTTGAACAAAGACCAAATTGGCAGTGGGGTACATTGAGGGAAAAACAAACAGACCATCAGGACTCCTACATACTGTAGGCCAATTGCAGGATTTTATGGTAATACATTTTACAGAAATCCAGAAGAAAAATGGATGTTAGTTTCATTTTAAACTGATTTTGGGAACACAGAGTACTATTTATTCCATTTGTACAGAAAATAACCAACCCATCAACTGATATTAATAATTCAATTATAGTAACTCATGTTTCTTGGCAGACCAGTAGTTTATTCCTATGGCTCTAGAGTATACAACAAAATAGTTTAAGTCCAAGTATGAACTCTAAAACCCTTAATCTACCAAGAGCCACTAAATTACTACCACTGATTACTTAAAAAGACTCAGTTCTAAAAACTAAAATTAAAGGAAACCTAATTAAAATACTTCCCCGCCCCTCCATTTTTCTGGCAAAGAAAAATATTTGGCAAAACACAAAAAGAAGGAATAAAAGCCACAATATAAGGTAATGATCCAAAATTTCCCTCCCCTAGATTTATGGTGGGAACAAATTTAGGGAAGATTACCCATATTAAACAGAAAATAAAGAAAGCTCTTTTAAAAAACAACTATTTTTCACATGTTTACTCCTTGACACAATAGTATTAATAGTAACTTCTTTATGTGATCAACCTGTATGATCGTATTTTGGATACAGGGAAGAAGCACTAAGAACAAGGAGGCCATATTACAGATACAGTAGCCATGTTCTTAAAGATTGAATTAGTGATTACAGCTGCCTCTATTAATTTGTGCCTTAGTCTAAAATTAAGGCTGAGAACAATAGAAGTACTTTACTTCAATGCAATTACTGGTGTTGATTATGTACAGCAAGGCTAGCCAAGAAGAGGATAGTTGATAGCTAACTATAAATGTTCAGTGTTACTTCTGCCAATAAAGCCAACAAAGGTAGAGATGGACACTTCAAAATTTTGATTTGGATCTTAGAATTATAGAAAGCACATTGTTGTTTACATTGGTACTAGTTTCTATTATTTGTTGGTAGATAATTAAGGTTGGTCCTTTACCTCCAAATAATAATTATTTTTTTTTTTATGACTGAACTGTCAATCAAGGCTTTAGAACTTATTTTGATAGGTAAGGGAAGTCATAACAGGATAAAGACTAAGTAAAAATAACACAGGCAGTGTGTAGAAGTCATAACTGAATAATGGAACTTTCCTTTAAATGGCAGACCTAACAAACTGAAAAGTATAGTCCCCCTCCCTATGGAAGAACATGAGATCCAATGATCATACATCTCTTATAACCTCTGGGATGAATGGCTATAAAGGCTTCATGAGGCCAATGCAGTATGAAAGATAAAGGTTAATTTGTTCTATGTGCTCAGGAAGATTTCCCCTCCTAGGCAGATTCCTATTTGCTCAGAATCTGGTGTAATTAAGTGAAACCTTTAGGGACTCCCTGTTTAATGAGGGTGTAGAGTCTCTGAAACAGCCTGGTCTCCTAATCCAAACTCTGAGATAGCAAAGATCATGCTACAACTATCCTAAACTCCAAAGCTATGTTATGATAGAAAATCTGGCTACTTCTGCAGTTGAGTATGGAGTATGGGTAGATGTATTCCATCTCTCTCTCTCTTTTTTTTTTTTTAATTCTCAGAATCTTTTTCACAATTTTCACTCAAAAATGTGAAAATGTGAGGATGGACCTGTCATGAGAGGCATGTTCAGGTTTCCAAAGCAGCAGCAACTAAAAAAAAAAAAAAAATCAGAAACAGAAACTTTGGTTTAAAATTAAAAAAAAAGAAAAAAGAAAAAAGAAAGAAATTATCAAACAAGTACAAGTTGTCTCATGAAAGAGGCATTGCACGATGGAACCTTATGAAAAACATCCAAGGATAGATTCCCCCTAACTTTTTTCTTTACTGTTATTATCTTCATTGCACAGGACACAAGATTATTCTCTTATGGTTAAGTATCATAAATAATGAGAAAATTATATATAACAAATACATCCTATTTCCCAGTTTCCTCCCTTTCCCTCCCTCCCCCAAAATAAGAAAAGTTACATCAAATTAAAAAGTAGCTTCGTGAATGAAGGTACTGCTCTAAGTGCACTTTCCCTGCAAGTGCAGCCAGTGCCTTTGCGCTGGATATGAAGGAAAGGAAAAAAAAAAAAAAAAACTCAAAACAAATTTAAAAATCAATGTCCGGTTTTAACCAGTCAAAACCGGGCCAAGCAGAAGCCGAGTAATCTCGGTACTGTCCCATTATTGGGTCCTCGCTGTGCCTGTTCTTCATCCGGATAGTTTTCTATGTCCTTGTGATTGTAAACAATCCTTAAGATAACTTGTTTTGTTTTTGTTTTTTTTTTTTCCTTAAAATGTCCTCTGATTGGCAAAATGAAGTAAATATTTATTTTAAAAGTAGAAAATTAAAATTAAACCAGAAGAAAAGAAAAGAAACACAGTGAGCTTGTTTGGAGTCCATAGGATCCGATCCAGAAGAGCTCGGAAAATGTGTTAAATGTCTTCTCCTGTTTTTAGCTGGAAAGGTACCAGAGGCTGAGTTGGTCAAGGAAAGGGTTGTTGAATAGGGGGAAAAAAGGATGTAGATTTAGATTCAATTCATGTGTTAGCTTCATCATCTGTGTCGTCTATCAATACCTTAGTATCACGAGCCTTGGATCTGGGAATAAGAAAAGAAAAAGAATTACAAAGCTCAGTTATTAAATATAAAAATACACCAATGATGTCCAGTATCTTCTAAAACATACTAGTTAGAATCTATAGCTTGATATTAGAAAAATAAAAATCTGTGCTTATTTCTCACTGTAAGCACTGTCTCATCAAGTCTATAAAGATAATTCTCACATCTATAGCCAGCACTCCAGCTTCATATCATCAATGGCTCATTGGACATTTCAAATTGGATGTCTTATAGGTTAAATATATCCTAAACTCATTTTATATTATATTTCCTTCCAAGGCCACCCCTCCTTTTCTATTTTTTAGACTACACTAACATTTTCTTACTCAGCATATTCATTTAGTCATCAAGTTTTGATAATTCTACATCAAAACATCTGTAACATCTATGTCATCATTTATATCATATCTATAACATCTATATCTACAACACCTCTCATATCTGTCATCACGTTTACCAATGAAATCCAAATCTTTATCACCTCTTGCCCTTCACTTTAATTTTAAAGTGTTCCTTATTTTTTTTAAATTAAGGTTTTTCATTCAGCAAAAATACATTTTCCCCTTCCATAATTGAAAATGAAAAATAAAATGCCTTTTACAAACATGTATATTCAAACAAAACAAATTTCCACCAAAAAAATATGTCTCATCCTGTACTAAGTATTCTCTATTAAGAAGTGGGTAACATGTTTCACCATCAGTTCTCTGATATTGTGGCTGGCCATTATATTGATCAGAGTTCCTAAGTCTTTCAAAAGTGTTGTTATCAATGTAGAAATTGTTTTCCTGGATATATTCACTTTACTCTGTATCGGATCATACACATCTTCCCAGGTTTCTTTGAACCATCCCCTTCATAATTTCTTAAAGCACCAGTATTAAATAATATTTATATGCCATAACTTGTTCAGCCATTCCCTAATTAATGAATACTTCCTCAGATTTCCTTTCTTTGCCACCTCAAAAAAAGCTAAGAATATTTTTTGTATGTTCTTAAGAGGTTGTTTTGCTTAGGGGTAATTCTTCCTTACTCTACCCTCCCTCCAGTTCTTCCTTCTCCCTTTCCCCTTACTTCCAAGCTTTGAATGAAATGTATTAATGTACCTAATTCTCTATATGTATATGCAAATTCTTCCTTCCTTTGAGAAGTTCAGATGAAAATGAGATTCAAAACTAAGTCACAACCCTCATATCTTCTTCCTTGTTTGTAAAGATGTGTACTTATTAGGGACAGCTAGATGACTCAGTGGATAAAGCACCTGAAGTCAGGAGGACCTGAGTTCAAATCTGACCTCAAGACACTTAACATTTCCTAGCTGTGTGACCCTGGGCAAGTCACTCAACCCTAATTGCCCCAGCAAAGAAAAAGGGACGCCTACTTGTGTACCCCAAGTATGTGAGATAATTTCCCCTAATCTTCCTTCGTTTCCCTGTCATCCCTCACCCAGGTATTCATCTTACCCTCTTTTCATTTTTCTCTTACAATCACCAGGACAAAACAGAACCATTCTTAGACTTTGTCTGATTATAGACTCTTTCCTACAGACTCTGATGAGGATAGAATTAGGAAGGATGAAAATATCATCTTCCCATATTTAAATGTAAGCAATTTATCCTTGTTGAGATTCTTAAGATTGTCTGTGTTTCAATATAGCTCTGGTCTTTTCATCAAGAATTCTTGAAGTTCTTTATTTCATTAAAGATGCATTTTTCTCTCCTGTAAGAATAAGCCCATATTCTTTGTCTTTTGGAATACTGATTCAAGTTTTTTGCTTTCTAGTAGTGGCTGCTAAATCATGTGGGATCATAGCACCTTGGTAATTGAATTCTTTCTTTCTGATTGCTTGCAGTACTTTTTCTTTGACCAGAAAGTTCGGGACTTTGTCTATGATGTTCTTGGAAGTCAATTTTGGGTTTTCTTTCAAGGGGTTACTGGTGAATTCTTTTTATTTCCATTTTGCCCAACTAAAGTCCTAATTCTATAGAAAGCCTTCCCTAATCTCAATTTCAATGCTTTCCCTCTTTGAATTATTTCTGATTTTATCCTATACATAACTTGCTTTGGTCATATGTTTACATGTTGTCTCTCTCATTAGATTGTAAGCTCTTTGAGGATATAAACTCTTTTGCCTTTGAAACTTTTTTTTTTAAGGAATACTTTAAAATTAAAGTGAAGAGCAAGAGGTGATAAAAGATTTGAATCCCATTGGTAGACTTGTGATGATAGATATGATTTATAGATGCATTATTAAGATGATATAGAGCCATTATAGATATACAAGCATCAAAACTTGACAACTGAGTAAGAAAGTGGGGAGAACTGAGCATGATTAAAGTTATAAATCTCACTGGCTGGGACAATGTTAATGCTCTCTATAAAAATAGAGGAGGGCTGGGCTCGGAGGCAAAGATAATGAGTTTAGGACATATTTAATCTATGAGACATCCTGTCTGAAATGTCCAATAGTCTGTTGATGATGTACAGCTGGAGTTCAGGAGAATCACTGAGTTGAATATAAATATGGGAGTTATCTTTTACAGATAATTGAACTCATAGGACTTGATGAGCTTTTATTTTGGGTCATGGTGTTCAGTCTACTGATTCTTCAATTTTTTATCCTTGATCTGTTTTCCAGGGCAGTTATTTTAACTATGAAATAACTTATATTTTCTTCTATTTTTTTCAATCTTTTTCACCTTAATTTTTCTTATTGTCTCACACAATCATTTGCTTCTATTTGGTCCATTCTAATTTTCAAAAGTTTTCTTTTTTTGGGGCAAGGTTTTGTATCTCTTGTGTCAAGCTATTAATTCCTTTTCCAATTATTTCTTCCATAAATCACATTTCCTTCTCAGATTTTTCTCTCTAGTATTCTTATTTCATTAATGAATACTTTAAAAAAAGAAAAAGGAAAACACAAAAATAAAGTGAGAAGAACCATGAGGATATTATACACAGTAACATTAATATTGTATAAGGACCAATTGTGAGTGACTTAGCAATTCAATGATCCAGTACAATTCCTAAGAATTTATGATGAAAAATGCGATCCATCTCCAGAAAAAAGAACTGTTGAAGTCTGAACTCAGATTGAAGCATACTCTTAAAATTTTTCTTTCTTTCTTTTTTTTCTATTTATATTTTCTTTCACAACAAGACTAATATAGAAATGCACATGTGTAACCTATATCAAATCCCTTGCGGGCGGAAGGAAGGAAGGAAGGAAGGAAGGAAGGAAGGAAGGAAGGAAGGGAGAAAGAAAGAGAATTTGGAACTCAAAATTTTATAAAACAGATGTTAAAGTTACTTTTACATGTAAATGGGAAAAATAAGATATTAAATATGATGTCATTTTGTTGGTCTTAATCATTCTAGCCTTCTTTCTGATTTGAATGTGATGTTAGGGCCGGACTTGATGTACTTCTGAAGGGTAAGTCCTGTTAAACTACTGTCTTGCAGTTTTGACTATTGAATTGTTCCAACATTTAGGGGTTTACTCAGGTTGAAGACCTTTTTTTTTTCCCCTCTGAGGCTGGGGTTAAGTGACTTGCCCAGCGTCACACAGCTAGAAAGTGTTAAGTGTCTGAGAACAAATTTGAACTCAGATCCTCCTGAATTCAGGGCTAGTGCTCTATCCATTGAGCCACCTAGCTGCCCCAAGACCTTTTTGTTGATGATTTTTTTTTTTTTTGGTTTAATATTTTTTTTCTCCAATTGTAATGTAATGTAAAACTAATCCCTACTGAGAAGGCAAGCAATTCAATATGAACTATACAAGTATAGTCATGCAAAACACATTTCCACATTAATTTTGTTGTGAAAGAATACACAGTCAAAAAAAAAAAAAAACTCAAGAAAAATAAAGTTTGATAAGTATGCTTCAATCTGTATTCAGATACCATGAATTCTCTCTCTGGGGACTGAACAGCATTTTTCATCATAACTCCTTCAAAACTGTCTTGGGTCACTGTGTTGCTGAAAATAGCTAAGTCATTCACAGTTGATCATCTCACAATATTGCTATTACTTTGGACATAATACATGTCACTTTGCATCAGCTTCTGAAAGTCCAGGTTTTTCTAAAAGTATGTTGCTTATAATTTCTTATAGCACAATAATCCATCACAATTATATAACATTACAGCACAATGCCCAAATGATAGGCATTCCCTCAATTTCCAATTCTTTGTCACCAGAAAACAACAGCTATATTTTGTGTGTGTGTGTGTGTGTGTGTGTGTGTGTGTGTGTGTGTATAAAATCCTTTTCCTTTTTGTTTTTTAAATCTCTTTTACAACACAAACCTAGTAGTAGTAATATTGTATCACTTTGTATAGCTCTTTAGGCTCTACAGAATGGTTGAATCAGGTCACAGCTCCACCAGCAGTAAATTCATTCATGCCTCTTTTTCCCCACATTCCTTCCAATATTATGTGTCTTCAATCAATAGTGATTAAGAATATTTTTTCATACAATCATAGATTTAATTACTTCATTAGAAAAATGTTCTTATCTTTTGGTCATTTATCAATTGGGGAATGACTCTGATTTTTATAAATTAGGCTCAGTTCTCTATAATGTTTGAGAAATTATGCCTTTATCAGAGAAACTTGCTTCAAAATTTTTTTCATGGTTAATATTTTAAGTGTATTTCCTTCCATCCTATTTTCCTCTGTTTATTCTATTTTCTCTGTCTCCTTTTACTGTATCATTCTTCAAAAATGTTCTGCCCTCCTTTCTGTCATCCCCCCACCCTGTTCCCCTTATCTCATTTCCTTCCTACTTTCTTATAAGGTCAGATAGATTTTTCCCTCCTCTTTGAGCCAATTTCAATGCAAATAAGGTTTGCTCACTCATTCTCATCTTCCCTAACTTCTCCTCCACTGTAAATTCTTTTTCTTGCCTTTTTTATGTGATATAATTTGTCCCATTCTACCTTTTTCTTTCTCCCAGTGCATTTCTCTTACATCTTTTAATTTTATTTTTTAAAAGATATCATTCTTTCATATTCAACTCACATCTGTGTCAGGCTGGCAAGTCCTCTGCTGGAGTCAGTGCTTTCAAGAAGTATGATCTAAGGCAAAGTTTGATCTTGAGCTCTATAAGTTCTTAAACTGAGTTTTGAGTCTGAGCAACAGTAGACTGGTGCTGGACTCAATACATCATCATCAAGATGGGAAGCTCTGCTATTTCAGTGACAGAACTGGAAGTTTCACTTAGGTCTGTGATGCTGGTCCTGGCTATTTATTTGCAGGCTTCCTTCTGAGCTAGAAGCTGGAAGAGAGACCCTCTCGCACCTAAAGGTCTAAGCCATATTATTCCTACTTGCTTTCAGACGTGCTCCTTTTCAGTATACTGCCCAGGGACTTTCATCATTCTTTACCCCTTTGTGTATGGCCTCTCCTCAATCTATCTGGGATCTGTGACCAGAACTGAATTGAAGAGTGGTTGACAAAGCTTTTAGTTTGCACCTGTTCCTGGTGCCCTAGCACTTGCATATATGTCCCATGGGACACATTTTTTTTTTTTTTCCCCCACGTTGGAGTACTCTGCAGCCAGATCTCACTGGAGTGTCTATGGACCTCTCTTATCTGTCTCTGTCTGCTGATCTGGAGTAGGAAAATAATTCACTGTGACTTTTTCTTGTATTTCCATATGGAATTCAGTCTGGTATACTTTCTAGGTCTGTTTGGAGGAGTCTGGAGTAAAGCTCACTGTACTTCTTCCTACTATCTTGCCATGTTGGCTCTGCCTCTTGCTGGCACACCAGCAGATACTCAGTATAAACTAGTTGACTGATTTCCTGTGTTCCCTGTCTCAAGTTTCTCTTTTTGCTAATTTATTTTTCACATAGATGATAAAAGGCTAATCTTTTTTTCCTTTATTATTATTTTTTTTTTCTGCAGTTAAATGTAAAAACCCTTCCTGTCTTCCCAATCCTTCTCATTGAGAATGCAAGCAATTCAATATAGGTTATACATGTTTAGTCATGCAAAAATACTTCCACAATAGTCATGTAAAAGAAAACAGATCAAAAAAATCCTTAAGAAAAATAAAGTTTAAAAAAAGCATGCTTCAATCTATATTCAGATACCACCAGTTCTTTCTCTGGAGATGGATAATAACCCTTTTCATCATATGTTCTTCAGAGTTGTCTTAGATCACTGTATGGTTGAAAATAGGTCACTCACAGCTAATCACCTTACAATATAAATTGCTGTTACTTTGTATACAGTACATTTTCTAAAGGGCGATTCTTAAAGGATACTTTTTTGCTCAAAAAAAATTCCAGTGGCTTCCTATTAGTTATAGGGTAACATAGAAACTTCTTTACAATATGGCTCTAGTCTACCTTTCCAAAATATTACACACATGCACACCCTGGACCAGACAGACTGGTCTACTGGCTTTTCTTCACAGACAATATTCTATTTCCCAACTCTGTGTCTTTGTACAGATTCTGCCCTATGACTGGAATGTATTTATTCCCTCTTAACTTTTGCCTCTAGGGCCTTCCAAATAAAAGCCAGCTCTTATATGAGGACTTTCACAGTTTCATTAGATATCGAACTTTACATCTACTTGTAAGTAAACATCTTACTTATTATGATAGATAAAGTTCTTGAAGAAAAGGGTTGTTTTGCTTTATACCTTTGCATTCCTAATACTTAGCACAATGTTTAGGAAAGACTAAAGGCTTAATATATGTTTGCTGAGTGAGTACATTAACAAAATTAAGGTATCTAGGTCACTGAAAGTAGTAGTCTCATTGCGATTAAAGTAACAGATTCAATTTGGAGCAGTATGATTAAGAATCAGCAAGGAAAACAAGAGCTTATTTTAAAGAGGAGAGTCAGAATGGTAAAAGGCATGGAAAATAAATTCCTAAAGAATAGTTGAATAACTGATGTCATTTAGCACACAAAAATTAGCTATCTTCAAATATTAGCAGGCATGTCACATTGAAAGGAGAAGATGTGTTCATCCTTTGATGATCTAGAAATCAAAATTGAGACTAATGTATAGAAGTTAAGAAGCAATAGATATTGGTTTCACATGAAAGAAAATTTTCTTGAGAAAGTTTGACAAAGAGAAAACTGGGCTTTCTAGGTTGCATTTCAAGGGAGTGCACTCTATGCATCAGGAGTGTTTCAAATAGAGTCCTGAAGAATTTGTCTGTCTAGACACTCGAGAAGATTTTTTCCTGTATTGGATAGCAAGTTACACAAAAAATCCTGCAGTGTCCTTCAATTTTGATGTTCAATGATTTTGACGTAGATGGCATAGCAAGGTACGTCAGCAAGCCTGCCTCTTTTACTTATTATTGGTGAGACCTTGTATTTACTTAACTTCTATGGGCATCAGGGTCCTTGCCCAGCAAATGAGAAGATCCAAAATTATGACCCTATGATTCTATTTTAAAAGTTTGTATTATTTCCCCCAGAACCTTCTAAATTTTGAAATCAGAATATTGTGGGATTATACTGACCCCTGCTGTTGATGGGTGACAATACCACATAATTTCAAAGAGAAAGACAACTGAATTCATTTTCCTTATTTGATTCTTGTTAAATAGCACCCTGAACAATGAATTCTATTTAGCAAGTACTCCTATATAGTTTCAGAAAAATAGCCTTCATTTCTTCAGTCTTTTTTGTCCTTCTCCTTTATTCCCCAAAGGGGGCACTGCCCTCAGCTTGCTTCCAGTTGTAATTCTTTTTTATGTGCCTTCTGCTGCCTCCCCTTTTCCTCCTCAAGGAAGGAGGAATTCTTCCTTTTCAAACGGAGTTCTCCCCTTGTGCCCTAGATCTGGGCCCTTGTCCTATCAGGTATCTCTTAATTTCTTGTGTCTTCAGTCTCCAGTTCAGTAACTCCTTTTCATCTATCTACAAACAGATTTCCTCTACCCTAAAAAATAAAACCCCCAAAAGCTTTCCCTTCTTTTATGTTACTTCCCCTTCTTCTTGTATTTTTTCTTTAGCTGCCAAATTTTTTTAAAGTGACCTTTGATTGATGCCATCATTTTCTTACCACTGCACCTTCAAACCCCTTATTGTTTCCCTTTCCCAATTTTAGGGGACCTGATATTGCTAGCCCACAGATTAAATGCTTTTCTCTAAGTCCCATAAAAATGTTGAATAGTGTAGGCCCAAGCATAGATCCCTAGGGGCATTCTGCTAGAGAGCTTCTGTTAAATTGAAATGGCCCTATTCGGATCATTTTTAGTTCCAAATGACTAGTTCTAAATGTACCTAACTACTATCACTCAGCCCACACTTAATCTTGTCCAAAAGAACATCAAAAATGACCTTATCAGATTTTAAGTGAGTGTTGCAATGCTGCTAGATAGGAAACAAGGGGTATTACAACAAACTTTCTCTACTCTGAGCTTCTACTTGGAATATTTATGTTTGTGTCGCTTTCCAGGTACCACATTTTTGGAAGGACACTGGTGAAAGGATAATATTGAAAGGTCATGAAATGAGAAGCCGAGAATATTAGCTTGGAGAAAAGAGGACTTTAGGAGGGACAAGAAAGCTGTCTTCAAATACTGAAAAGACTAACACAGACAAGACTTAGCCTTGTTTTTGCTTGATTTTTAAGAAAATCTATTAGTGGAATTTAGAGAAACTTAGAGAAAGACACATTTTGGCTGGACATAAGGAAAAACTTATGAAGAATTAATGATAGCTGAAGAGAAATAAGAGGATACCCTCAACCCATGCTTTCCCAGAGAAAGGAGGTCCATAGGTGTTAGACCCTGAAATGTTTTCAGACCTTTTTTTTTTTAATGTATTGATCAATTGGACTTTTTTCCCCTTTAAAAATATTATGTGGTCTCGGGGGGGGGGGGTCAAGGGAAAGAATACTGGGGACAAACTATGAGGATGTAAATAAAGACTTATTAAAAAAAAAAAAAAAAAAAAAAAAAAAAAAAAAAAAAGAATGATTGCCCAAAATGGCTGCCTTGAGACTGAAGGCCTTCAAAAGGTAGCTACATAACTACAACTTAGGAGCATTAGAGGGGGGGTATTCTGTTCACATACAGTTAGATTAATGGATCTTTGATGTCCCTTCTAAAGCTAAGATTCTCTGACTTTAATTAGGAAGTTAACATTTATATACAAATATGTGTTGTAAGGGCATCTAAGAACACTTCAACCTTTCAGATGAATAATTCACAAGTAATTTTAATTAGTTTAGTTTCCTTTCCCCAAAACAAAGGTAGCTCAAAAGTAGATTCCAGGTCAGGTAAAAATGAACTGAACTGCCTAGTGGAGGCCTCCAAAAGGTAGTGATTTGAGTGTGCTACAGAGAAGAAGTGAACTTATGCCAAAGTTTTAATTAGGAGGTTTCTGCTATAATGAGATTTTATTATATGTATAGCCAGTATCCTTAAAGTCTTACTTTTAAGCTTTCATATTTTAAAACTGCACCAAGAATCTTGAGGCCTCCTCTGCAGAGGAGGATTTATGAAATCTCATTTTCCTAGTCTAAACATTACTTTCTGCTAGAATATAAAAGAACTAAGTACCCTGAAAATAGACATGATACATACTGAGACAGGTAAGGTCGGCGTAGTGTCAGGCTCTGGTTATACTTCCACGTCCTGGTCTTCTGACGGTTCCGCACCCCCTCCTCCTGGTCCATCATTTGCTCTAGCAGGGTTTGATCATCTGCATTCATGGGAGCTACAGAGATGTCCCGCACAGCACGAAATTCACCACAGTTGTTTAGATGTTCATTCTCCAATCGGAAGAAATTCCATACAAACCGTCTTTAAAGGGAGGGGCAGAATGAAGAAAGGAAAAAAAATTATAATGTCAAAATGTACTTCAAAAATATTTCCTCAACACATCAATCCATATCACCTTTAAAACCCCAAGTATGGAATTAGAAATCTAGTACATTTTTTAAGAACAATAAATGGTCTACAGAGCAACTAGCAAAAACTCCATACAATATTACTTTCTATACAGTAGTCCAAAGGATGAAATCAATCAGTTTTAAAGATTCATATAATCTGACATATGCAACCTTTTGAATTACCAAATTTCCATTTTTAGAAATAAAATTGAAAGTAAAAAGGGGGAGGGGATAGAAAAGAAGACAGGGAAACTCAGTTCTAAAATATCTTGGCCCCATCAGTAAAGAAATTATTTAAGATTTGCACATTTAGAAGTAATTAAAATAATTACCATTTCTATCACTAGGGAAAATGTGACAATACAGGGGAACTTGCTGGGTTTTGATTTAGAAAACCCACTGTTTTCTGAAGCATAGGACAAGGATTAATGAAGTTTTCTTAGTGTATGGAATGCATATATAACAATTATGGAAACTTCTATTTACTAAAACTTTATGGCCTTGTAAAGTGCTTTCTGCATAACAATATGGAGTAATTTTATCTCCACTTTATACATGAGGAAATTTAAGCTTTAGTTTCTTCAAGAAACATGTCTATATTACATGGTCACAACAAGTGATCAGAAGAGCTGGGACCTGACCCCAGGTCTCCTGATGGCAAGGTTAGTATAGTTTCCACTACTTTCTCTATGAAGGGAACAATGTCAGATTAGTCTTGAAAGGGCCTTTAAGGCTAGAATTAGGGGTTTATGGTTTTTAAGGAGGAGGGTGAAGTGATCAGAGGAACTGCACATCCCAGAGATTAGAACAATGCTGGGAGGGCCAGTGGCTGGAATGCAGAGGAAGCCAGGTGAAGGCGGCCTGGGTGTCCCAGAAAGGGAAAGAAGAGTCAGTGAAATGCACAGGTGGGTGAGAGCCAGAAGGGACTGGATGAGGAGGCAGGAAAGGAGACAAGAGAGGAAAGAGAGGGAACAGAACAGTTAGCATTACCGACACTGAGAGAGATGGAAGACCAGGACAGGAAAACAGACCCTGAATTCAGTCATTAGGAAGAGAATGTGGATCTTACAGCTATTTCTATAGAGTGACTAGACGACAGCATGTGAATGGAGCAAAAAGTCTGCAAGAGACAGAGCAGGACTTCAGGCCTATCTCTGAGAAGTTAGTTACCAGTGCATGATCCCGGGTTGCAAGGGGGGGGGAAGAGATGAGGGGGTAGCGATGGAGGAAGCACTGGGTCTGGAGTCAGGAAGACCAAGTTGAAATCTCCTCTCAGATACTTCCTAGCTGGGTGACCCTGGGCAAGTTACTTAGTCCTGTTTGCTTCAGATGAGGAAACTGAGGCAAACAGGACAGGACTAAGTAACTTGCCCAGGGTCACCTCCTCTGTAAAATGAGCTGGAAAAGGAAATGGCCTTCCATTTTCCAGTATCTGAGCCAAGAAAACCCCAAATAGGGTCACAAAGAATTGCCCCAACTTAAATGAATGAAGAACAACATGACCCAAATCACTTAAGTCTTCATTTCCTCTTCTGTGAAATGGGTACTTTCACTTCCCAGATCTAAAGGCTAAAGTAAAGATCAAACAAGAAGACCTGAATGCTTTGCCAACTTCAAAGTACTCCATTAATACCAATATTATTATTATTATGCTCCATTATGGAGCAGTGAGGAAAAGTTTGAAGAATAAATAACTGGTGAGAAAGTAGCAGCAGAGTGTAGAATATTCTTTTGGGAAAGAAACAAGTTTGAGGGAAAGCTTTTTTTGAAGGACTAGTGAGACCTGAGAGCATGCCTGAGGAGCCAATAGAGAGAGATGATTGAGATTAGGTATCAAAGTCAAGAGGGATGGTGAAGACAATTTGCTCTGGGATATAACCTATAATATCATTCTCAGACTACTGAAGAGAAGCTGAGGATTACTGAGAACTTTAGAGGAGCAGAGAGGAGAAATGAAGTGACTCTCCTTAGCTTCATCTCTTTGGTAAAGTAGAAGGGAGGTTCATCCACTCAAAGTAATGTGAGAAGGGATAGAGTTGAAGTTTGGAACATCTATGGCAGGTAACATGGTACAGAAATGAATAACAGTTAGCGTGAGCCCCAAAAAGGCAGAAATCTTTTATTTATAATGTAGGACTTCTTTTTTTTTTTTTTTTTTTTTTAATTTTTTATTTTATTTTATAATTATAACATTTTTTGACAGTACATATGCATGGGTAATTTTTTACAACATATAATGTAGGACTTCTAACATAAATAATATGACATCCTGAAGGGTTTTAGATAAATGTCAATAGGTTTCACTTGTCAAAGACAACTTTCTGTTATTACTGCTAATGTCTTGCTTTTCGGAAATACAAAAGACAATTTCTATTAAAATGAGTTAGTGTGTGTGTGTGTGTGTGTGTGTGTGTGTGATATATATATATATATATATATATTTTTTTTTTTTTTTTTTGGCTGAGGCAATTGGAGT
Source organism: Sminthopsis crassicaudata (assembly GCF_048593235.1). Taxonomy (NCBI): domain Eukaryota; kingdom Metazoa; phylum Chordata; class Mammalia; order Dasyuromorphia; family Dasyuridae; genus Sminthopsis; species Sminthopsis crassicaudata. The sequence continues at coordinate 69,518,563 of NC_133620.1, read as the reverse complement.
TAAGTGACTTGCCCAGGAGTTAGTATTTTTTAAAAAGAAGAAAACCAAAGAAGTTTTTGTTCTCTCCATGTTCCAACCCTGGGAAGTCTGACTGAGGCTTCAAGGGTTCAGCTCTATTTGGCTGCTTGTGGAAGCTGGGTAGTGATAGAGCCAGCACTGAAGCTGGGAAGCCTAGCTGTTCAAGCCTCGCATGGGCACATGTATACTCTGTAATCCTGGGCATATGCCCTAATCTCTCTGAAGAAACTCTCTGAGACTTGAGTTGCAGTGAGGATACTCATCTGCTTTAATAGAAGGAGTTTCATCATTTGGAAGTTCCCAACAACAACTATAGGTCTAGTCACTAATTATCTTTTGTCTAATATAAAAACTAACTTTTTATCAGCATAAGCTGGAAATTCAAATTCTAATTTAGAGACATATTATTAGAAACAGCCAGTTTGTATGTCTTGAATTAGTGGTTTTCTAATTTTTTATCAAAAAAAAAAAAAGTTTTCTTCCCTGGTTAAAATAAATCTAAAAGAAAATTTTCAGTTCATTCACTTACCGAAAAACCTCAAGGGGAGCAAATACAGTAGAGATGATATCCCCAACATGAGGAGTGAGATTTAGGGTGATGACATAGATTTGGATAGTCCAAGAAAAACGCAGTATCACATCCTCAATGATGGCTGAATAATAATAGGCCTGAAATATAAGAATAAAAAGGAAATTATGATATACTTCTTACAAAGCAAAGAATAAAAAATTATATTAATTTTTTCTGCATTATACTCCACAAGGTTTTATTAAAGGTCCTCATCTCATTAGGAAGAAGAGAAAGCTGAATTTTCATTTCTAATCTGAAGCTCAATTTTACTTATAGAACCAGTAAACAAATGGTTCACATAGAGAAATTAAACCAATTTAACACATAAGCTCAAACTATAATTGCCCTTCCTCAGACAAAAAATGCTACATAGTAATCTAGAGTAAACGATTACAGAAACAATTTATGCCCAATTTATAAGATTCTACATATCCATGTAATGACTAGTTAATTCCATAAGAAATTTCCATTTATTAACTTGCTATATCCTTCTTTTATATATATATATTCTATATATACACATATATAGATAGACAGACAGATACACAATACTGAATTTGAGAATAATTAAACTAGTTTTACCTTAAACAAGAATAAAAACATTCTGATCACTTTAAGAAATTAGAACTTTTTTTCACTTCTCTAAGATTTTACTCTTTTGCCTCTCCTCTCTTTTGGGATAATTTATTATTTCTAGTACTATAACTGTTGTATGTTCAGTCTGAACTCTTTTGTACAGTACTTTTTTTAAAGAGTAGCAGCCCAGATAAATCCCTGACCATGCATATCTCAGCCTGGAAAATCTACCTCTTCCTCCATATGCCATCAGGCCAGCTTCTTTCTCCTGCCCTTTTTCCTCCTGCCTATGACTCTGACTTTCTGAATTTCATAGCACTTTAGTACTTTCCTTCTTTCTTCCTCTTGCTTTTAAGCTCCCTTTTTTGTGTCCCCTCTCCCCATTAGAATGTATCCTTGGGACAAGGACTTTTTTTCTGCTTGTTTTTGTACTCCCAGCACTTGGTGCCTGGAACCTGCTGTGCCATCATTGAAGACTGCTTGCTACACTGATTGGAAAAATGAAAGATGGGAGTTCAAATCTTGTCTCAACTCTATATGTGTGACCTTAGAGAAGTCATTTCACTGCCTGAGCTTTTGTTTCCTTCACATTAAAAGAAAAGTTTGTACCACATGGTTTCTGAGATTCCTTCCAATTCTAACTTTAACCATGCCTACAGAAAGATATAGATTAAATCATTTTATGTCAAATCTCAAGTGATTAATCAATAAGTTAATCAATAAACATTAAGCACTTTTCACTAGCAAAGAATTGATCTGGTTTGCTGAGGATACAAAGACAAAATTGTAACAATTTTTGCCCTCAAGGAGCTTACATTTTTTTGAGGAGATAAGAAGTATATACAAATACAAAGTAAAAGGAGGGAGAGTGTTAGAAGCTGGAAAGAATCAGTAAAGTTTTCATAGGGAAGTTGCATTTCCACTAAATTAAAAAAAAAAACCAAAACAGCTACTAAGAAGCACAGGTGAGACAGAAATGCATTACAAACATAGAAAGCAGTCAATGTCTAGGCAGAGAGATGAGAGATAGAAATATTATGTGTAAGAAACAACAAGAAAACTAGTTTGGATGGAGTATAGTATAAGGAAAGGGGAAACAAAGTAGACTAAAATGGAAAAATACAATATTTATACTTCAAGAACCCATGACTCCAAGTGCCCTTTTACATGATAGAGACACTGTCACAGAGAGGTGGCCAAGGCTAAAAATGTTTTCAAACATGGCTGGGATGGCTTTGAGAGCACAAACAAAATAGCCTACTGCTGGACAGGTTGCTGTGAGCACCACAGCACACACTCTATCCCAAAATCTGTTCAGGCTCACATTCATTATTCCCATGACACTATCTATCCAACTCATCTTCTGCCATCCCTTTCTCTTTCTGCCTTCAATACTTCCCAATATTAACGTCTTTTCCAGTGAATCCCGTCTTCTTCTTATGCGGCCAAAGTACTTAAGTTTCAGCTTCAGTATGTCATTCCAATGAATAGTCTGAGTTAATTTCTTTAAGTCTCCTTACTGTCTCAGGGACTCTCAAAAGTCTTCACTAGCATTACCACTTGAAAGCACAGATTCTGTGCTTCCCTTATAAGTTCAACTTGCATACTCTACATTATTAATGGAAAAATAATAACTGACACCATGGATCTTTGTTGGAAAAATAATATAAGTTTTTTTAGTGTGCTGTCCAGGTTTGCCTTAGCTTTCCTTTTAAGGAGTGAGCATCTTTTAATTTCATGACTGCAATCATCAACTGGAATGATTTTTGAGCTCAAGAATATAAAATCTGACACTATTTCCATTTCTTCTCCTATTTACCAGGAAGTGAAGGGACCACCATATGCTAAGGCCTTAGTTGTTAATTTTTTTAATATTAAGCTTCGATTTAGCTTTTACATTCTTGTATTTCACCCTTGTCAAGAAGCTTCTTATTCTTCACTTTCTGAGACTGTTGATATTTCTCCCAGCAATCTTTCTTCCAGCTTTTTATTTGTCTAGCCTGTAATCCTGCTAGGGGACAATATATAGTCTGGTTGTATTCCTTTCCCAATACTGAACCAATCAGTTCTGTTACTTCCATTGCTTACTGATTCATATGGGTTGCTTAGAAGACAAGATAAACTGGTACCAACTCCCATCTCCTTGAGAACTTGCCATAATTTGCCACCCACACTTTAAAAGGCTTTATTGTAATCAATGAAGCAGAAGTAGATGTTTTTCTGGAACTCTCTTGCTTTCTCCACTATCCAGTGAATGTTGGCAATTTGATCTCTAGTTCTTCTGCTTCTTTGAAAACCAGTCTACTCTTCTCATAATTATTGATTTACATATTGCTGAAACCCATCTTGCAGAATGTCAAGCATAACTTTAATGATTTGTAAATTGAATGCAATTGTTTGACAATTTAAACATTCTGATATTGCCCTTCTTTAAGAATGGAATGTAAGCTTCCCTTTTCTAAGTCAGTAGGCAATACTGAGTTTTCCAAATCTGCTGGCATTTTGAATGCAACACTTTAACAGCATCATCTTTTAGTATTTTAAACAGTTAAATGGGTACTCCATCACTTCCAGTAACCTTATTGTTTAACAGTGCTTCCTAGAGCCAACTTGGCTTCATTCTTCAGGATGTATGGCTATAAGTCAGTGAAAAAATGAAACATATGATCTGATGATTTTTCCTTCTTTCAATTTAATCCTAAATTCTGTAACAAGAATTTTGCAAATTACTTACAACAAGCTCATAATCTGAGCTTCTACAAAGTACATAATCAATCTTATTTCAATATTGACCATCTAGTGATATCCATGTGAAAAGCTGAAAAAAACATGCTATAACAAGAATTATCTTGATGAAATTCTATTAATCTACTCTAAGGCCAAACTTGCCTATTAGTCCAATTGTCTTTTGATTGCTTAATTTAGCATTCCAATCCCCTATGGTGAATAGGATATCTTTTTTTTTTTGATGTTCTTTCTAAAAAATGTTGTAGGTCTTCAGAGAATTGAGCAACTTTAACCTCCTTGACATCAGTGATTGGAACATAAACTTGTATTATTGCTATTATGCTGAATAGTTTGCCTTGGATTTGAATAAATATCATTTCATCGGTTCTGAGATTATACCCAAGTATTGTTTTTCTCACTCTTTTATTCACTATGAGGGCTTCTCCTTTTCTTGTAAGGGATTCTTGCCCAAAGTAGTAGATGTAACAGTCACTTGAATTTACACACACCCATTTTCACCCATTTAAGTTCAATGACATTTAAGTGTCTAAAATCTTTCCATTTCTTGTCTGATTACATCCAGCTTACCTTAGTTTATGCATTTCAGGTTCCCATGTGATACTGATCTTTCCAACACTTGACTTTCCTTTTGTCCCCAGACAGATCTACAATGTTTTGGTTTTAAACCCCTCACTTCATTCTGGAATTATCTGTAATTGTAGTGGCCTGATGCTGGCAGACAAAATCTTTTTAGCTGAGTAGACGTTGACAGAGCTCTATCCCACTGACACAACCTTGGAAAACATAGGCTCACTTCCATACTTTGCTAAGGGCTTTTATACAATCTTTATTAGTATTCACATGATTTGGTGGGGTGTAAATTAGACAAGAATCTAAAGTCAAAAAAATTTTATTACGTAAAGATTACATTTTGAGCTAAGCAGATACTGTTCTCTGTTCTCTTAGAAAGATATAGGATCATTAATTTGGGACTCCAATTTTTGTTTTGCTAGGAAGGTTCACATAAGAGATCACAGGAAAAACACTGCTAGCTTTTCAACTATTCCATTCCTGATCATGGCATGACAAGATGACATAGCCTAATAACATAATAGATAATTAAAATGAGCTTTGTTTGAACAAAGTACCTAAACATTTTATTTTATCCATTCTCACAATAATACTCAAGAGGGAGGAGGGAGAGGATGTGTATTTGTCATTTCATTAAAGGAGGGAATTCTCTGATAGGCACATTCTCTCCACTTAGAAAACAAGAGTTATCTAGGAAACTTGCCCAGGCTCACAGCAGGGTATGTTAGAGATGGGCAGTACTCAGGGCCATTCTCTAACTACATATCACACTGCCTCACATCTTCAGTAGGTACTTAAGTAGTAGCATCACTCTACAGAAAACCAAAGTTAAGGCTCAGAGACATTAAGTAACTTGCTTTAAGGTTTCTAAGCTAGCATGTAGCAAAAATGGGACTTATCTCCAAGCCTACTAGCTCGTGTCTCTTCAGCGGTCCTCAGTAATGCTGATACAATACATTTGTCTGGCAAAAAAAAAAAGACATTTAATTATCACAGCAAATTATCTCTCTAATTTGGATAAAGATAGGATTTTTTTTTCATGGCAGCCTAATTTTGTAAGTTTGGGAGTCAACATGAATTAAGTTGTTTAGAAGACGTCCAGGCAATTCTCAGGGATAATGATGAAATCACTTCATTGGTTTTAGTCATAGCAGCATAGTGGAATAGAAAGAACATTGAGAATAGAGTCAGGCAGTCAATAAATACTACTCAGTATCTACTATAAGCCAGGTTTAAAGACACAAATGTGAAAAAGACAGTTTCATAAGGAACATATAATCTAATGGGAAAAGACCACACAAAAGGTAAAAGCGGTGTTAAGAGGAAAAGGAAGATATCTAGTGTAAAGGCATTGTGGAGAAATCCAAAGAAATGCTCCTCCTGAAATAAGAGTTGGAAAAGGAGTTATTTATTCTGCCTTTCAATCAGACCTCAGATTATAAATTCTACTATTTACTATTTGTGACTGTGGACAAGTCACAACCACTCTAAACCCAGTTTCCTCTCTTAACAGAGATAATGATATTTATAATCATTGCCAAATAGGCTCCACCTCAGCAATCTCCACAACCATCTACTAATTTGTAGAAGGCAATCTGTGCTGGTGAAGGAAATATTCACACCAAAGAAACCAGAATCCTGAAACGGTGAGATAATATGTGTACCACCCAGACAACACCAGTCAGGGGTGTTGTACTTTCCCTCTAATGATCCTAAATTTTTTTTTAGTGACTGCTACTCTAATAAACATAAATGTTAACATCTACAACCTAGAAATGAGGAAAAATAACATTAGCTAACACAATGCTTAATGTTTTGACTTATAAGGTATTTTTCTTTACAATTATCCTGATTAAATTTCTTTGGATGTGATTAAGTCTTTTGGATTCTGTATTAGTTCAGCATTGGTTATATATTTCCACTTCCTATCATCTGAAAATTTAATAATAAAGTATGTCACTTATACCTTTACCTAAGGTATGAAGAAAAAAAAAAAAAAAACAAACCCAAGCAACACTGGGCCTTCATTGACTCCTAGGGAACACCACTCCTCCCTTTAGTTTTAATCTGAATTATATAATGGTCCAGGCCACATCTATGTTCTTCACAAGAATAATGTGAAAGTACCTCTCAGATTGGGTAAGATGAAAGGAAAAGATAATGATGAATGTTGGAGGGGATGTGGAAAAACTGAGATGCTAACGCATTGTTAATGGAATTGTGAACTGATCCAACCATTCTGGAAAGCCACATGGAACTATGCCCAAAGAGCTATCAAACTGCATTCTCTTTGATCCAGCAGTGTTTCTAATGGGTCTGTACCTCAAAGAGATCATAAAAGAGGGAAAAGGACCCACATGTGAAAAAAATGTTTGTGGCAGCCCTTTTTGTAGTGGCAAGAAACTGGAAAACTGAGTGGATGCCCCATCCATTGGAGAATGGTTGAATAAATTATGGTATGTGAATGTAATGGAATATTATTGTTCTATAAGGAACAATCAGCAGGATAATTTCAGAAAGGACTGAAGAGACTTACATGAACTGATATACTAAGTGAAGTAAGTAGAACCAAGTAGAACATAGCAACAATAAGATTATGCAATGATCAATTTTGATGGATGTGGCTCTTTTCAACAATGAGATGATTCAGGCCAGTTCCAATTGACTTGTAATGGAAAGAGCCACCTGCATCCAGAGAGGACTATGGGAACTGAGTGTGAATTGCAACATAAGATTTTCACTTTTTTGTTGTTTTTTGCTAGCTTTTTGTTTTCTTTCTCATTTTCCTATGTTTTTATTTGATTTTTCTTCTGTAGCATAATTGTGAAAACATGCACAGAAGAACTGCACATGTTTAACATATATTGGATTGTTTGTCATCTAAGGGAGGAGGTAGGGGGGAAATTTGAACATAGGGTTTTGCAGGGGTGTATGTTAAAAACTATCTATGCATATGTTTTTAACATAAAAAGCTTTAAATTGAAGAGAAAAAAAAAAAGAATGTAAAAGGCTACTACAACTTTGTATATGCCAGATACCGTATAAAGTGCTAACAATCTAAATGAAAGCCAAACCAGTCCCTAACCTCAAGAAATTCACATTCTAGTGGGGGGAATGGGAATAACTAATATATATAAGAGGGGATATAGGAGGGAAAGACTCTGGTATCTAGGGATGTAAGAAAGTGGATTATCCTTGAGAGATGGGTTGAAAACTTTCATAGTTACCTCTGAACAGACCATCATCAATCAATACTGAAACCCCTGACTGTATATCTCAGGCTTAAATCAATTCTTTTCTAACTGAACTTCCAAATGAAGAAGAGGAATTGAATGTCATTAGGCTCCTGTCATATGGCAAAGTACTTGGTGTTGGTTTCATTCCAGTAGAGATTTACAAGGCAAGATCAAAATCTTAATGATTAGATGGCAAGAGGAGGTGACGCCCCCAAAATCAAGGATGCCTCTATTGTCTATCTCTATAAAGGAAAAGGAAATATTTAAAATAAGTTATCCTGTGACAATCACAAGGAGAAAGAGGTGTCTTTCTCTTAGAATCTTGCCAGAGTCCTCTTTAATAGGCTGATCCTTTATCTGGAAGATGTTCATCTACCTGAGAGCCAATGTAGCTTCAGAAAAGGCCAAAGAATGGTCGACATGATATTTGCTGCTTGACAATGCCAGAAGCAGAACAGAAATCTCTATCCAATGTTTGTCGACCTAACCAAGGCCTTTGATATCAGCCATGAAAGGCCTATGAAAGATCATAGCAAAATTTGGTTGCCTAGAGAAGTTCACCAATATTGTATGCCAGTTTCGTGATGGCATGCTTGTACAGGTCCTGGATAATGAATGATATTCTTGTATTTTCCCAGTCCCCAATGGAGAGAAGGAAGCAGGGCTATGTATTTTGTTCCCACACTTTTTAGCATGATATTTTCAGCAATGTTGTCAGATACTTTCAATAAGAAGGAAGACATCATCAAGACCAACTACACAACGATGATAAGTTATTTAATTTGAAAAGACTGTAAACCAACCTTAAAGTGGAAGGAGAGTTGGTATGTGAATTTTTGTTTGCAGATGATGGCTCATTCAATGTATCCTCTGAGGCTGAGATGCAGAGTGTGGATCAATTCTCTGCCACTTGTGCTAATTTTGGCCTCACAATTAATCCCAAGAAAGCAAAGGATCTCCACCAACTTGCACCAGATCAGTTACAGCAAATGGAGAAATTCTGAATGCTCTGGATAAGTTCACTTAATTTGGCCATATTCTTTCCAGGAAGGTACACATGATGAAGAGGTGGATGCATACATTGCCAGTATTTGAGAGGCTCCAAAAGAATTTGTGGGAGACATGTGCAAAAATGTTTGGGGCAACCCTCTTTGTAGTGGCAAGAAACTGGAAACTGAGTGAATGCCCATCAATTAGGGAATGGCTTGAACAAGTTGTGGTACATGAATGTTATGGAACATTATTGTTCTGTAAGAAATGATCAGCAGGATGATTTCAGAAAGGCCTGGAGCGACTTACATGAACTGATGCTGAGTGAAATGAGTAGAATCAGGAGATCATTATACACGGCAACAACAAGACTATATGATGATCAACTCTGACGGATATGGCTCTCTTCAACATTGAGATGATTCAGACCAGTTCCACTTGTGCAGTGATGAAAAGAACCATCTACACCCAGAGAGAGAACCATGGGAACAGAAGGTGGAACACAACATAGTGTTCTCACTTTCTCTGTTATTTGCTTGCATTTTGTCACTTTTTTCTCAGTTTTTCTTTTTTTTCCCTTCTTGATCTGATTTTTCTTGTGCAATTGGATAGCTGTGTGAATATGCATATGCTTTGTGAATAAAGGCTTTAATTTAAAAAAAAAAAAAAAAAGGAAAAAAAAGAATTTGTGGGAGAGAAGAGGAGTAAGAGCAAACTTACCCAATTGAAAGTCTACAGAGTCTTTACACTGCTCTCACTGTAGTATGCCTGTCAAATCTGGTCTGCATGCCAGAAAATTGAACCGAGTCCAAATGAATTATCTTAGGACAATTTTAAAAATAAGAGAAGGTACTGGACCTTGAGGTCTTTTCTGGAGCTGAACTACTAAGCATTCAAATTCTGCTGCAGAGAGAACAACTCCCATGGACTGGGTCATACTGTTCAAATGTGAAACATGCATGTATATAAAAGACTACTTACTACTTTACAGAAAATAACGCCCTCATGGTGGTCAAAAGTGATTCAAGGATACTCTCAACTATTTTGTATTGATTGTGAGATATGGGAGGCATGAGCACAGGCTTATCCAACATAGCACCTCCTCATCAAAGAAAGTGCTGTGGTGACTCAAAAGCAATGTTAGATGAACACAATTTAGAGACAACCCCTTCCCAAATAGTCATACGGCTTTTGTTCTATCTTTACTGAAGAAATGTGGAGAAGCTGGACTGTTTTGACTCCTGCTACTTTACCATCACTACATTTATCTCTCCGTCCGCTTCTCCTATAAGTTCACCTTGTCCTTTCAGCAGCCAAGGATGCAGCTCATCTGTGCTAGGTGACTAGACTTATCAAGGGTATTTACATGCTTTCTTCCTATCTTAACACTTTTTTTGAATACCAATTTCTGTCCTTTCTCGTGAAAAGATGATCTCTTATCAAATTGTATCTCTCTTGGCATTATTTGCAGAATAAATGTGGGAATTGAGTCAAAAGCACAGATCATTCAATTCACACATAAAGAGAATGCCTCCTATAACATACATAACAAATAGTCAACCAGCCTTTCTTCTAAGAACTTCATTTGAGGGTACTCCCCCAACTTCTGAGATAGTTCATTTCTATTTTTGCATAGCTATAATTATTAGGACAATTGTCATGACATCAAACTAAATTTGACCTCCATTACTTTCATCTACTACCAGTCCTGGCAACAAATCTAAGTCTTCTTCCACATAGTAATCTTTCACTTGAACACAGCTGTCAGGTCTCCTCTAAAACTTGTCTTTATCTCAAGAGGAAATGCTCCACAATTTGGAACTATGTTCAAAAAGTTATCAAACTGGGCATACCCTTTGATCTAGCAGTGTTACTACTGGGCTTATATCCCAAAGAGATCTTAAAGAAGGGAAAGGGACCCTTATGTGCAAAAATGTTCATGGCGGCCCTTTTTGTAGTGGCCAGAAACTGGAAACTGAATGGATGCCCATCAGCTAGAGAATGGAAGAGTAAATTATAATATATGAATGTTATGGAATATTATTGTTCTGTAAGAAATGACCAGCAGGATGAATACAGAGAGGCTTGGAGAGACTTACATCAACTGATGCAGAGTGAAATGAGCAGGACCAGGAGATCATTATATACTTCAACAACAATACTATATGATGATCAATTCTGATGGAAATGGATATCTTTAACAATGAGAGGATCCAAATCAGTTCCAACTGATCAGTGATGAACAGAACCAGATAACCCAGCAAAGAACACTGGAAATGGGTGTGGACCACAACATAGCATTTCCACTCTTTCTGTTATTGTTTGCTTGCATTTTTGTTTTCCTTCTCAGGTTATTTTTACCTTCTTTCTAAATCCAATTTTTCTTGTGCAACAAGATAACTGTAGAAATATGTGCATATATATATATATATATATATATATATATATATATATATATATATGTATGTATGTATATATATATACATACATATATATATATACATACATACATATATATATATATATATATATATACATACATATATATATATATATATATAGTATTTAACTTATACTTTAACATATTTAACATGTATGGGACTATCTGCCATCTAGGGGAGGGAGTGGAAAAGTTGGAACAGAAGTTTTTGCAAGGGTCAATGTTGAAAATTTATCCATGCATATGTTTTATTTAAAAAAAAAAAAAAAAAAAAAAAGGAAATGCTCCAGTTCTTTCAATGATTCTCATAGAGCATTTAATAACTCTGGCTGCTTTGCTTTGAATATTCTACAGTTCATCAATGTCCTAAGCACTGTGGTGAGCACAAATGAACACAATCCTCCAGAGGTGGTCTCAACAAGGCAAATTATGGGAAGACCATCACTTTCTTAGCTATGCTCTCAATTTAGCCCAACTTTGTTTTATCATTCTTTGTTGCCATAGAACACTGCTGGTTCATAATAAATTTGTAGTCCACTAAAATTCTTAGATTTTTTTTTTTTGTGGAAAAATTGCTATCTAATCATTCACCTTCCAACTTATACTTTTGAAGTTGGTTATCTGAACCCAAATGTAAGATCTTTACCCCCTAATGAGTTTCATCTTCATGTTCTTCCCTGTTAAGATCCTTTTTGGAAAACTCTTGACTCTATCCATCTATTTAATGAGCATGCTATACATGCCTTAATTAAAATAACTAAGAAACATTTTAAGAAATCCATTACAGAACCTTGGAACATTCTAGGCTTTTTTCACAGGCTGATATAAAATCATTAAAGATTTCGTTTTGGGTCTCGCACTTCAAATAGGTCTGAAACCATCTAATTCTATATCGTCTAGCCCATACTACACCACCTTTTCTGAAAGAACATAAAGAAAAATTATAATTTATAATATATGTAATTATAATTTACAAAGAATTTGTTTAAATTTAGATGGGTTATATCTACAATATTCTTCTGATCTAATTGTTCCTCAAACTTGAAAATTCATTTCATACCCTCCATGAATTCATTATGTCTAGAATAGATTTTACTCCTTATCTCTACCTCTGAGAATTTTTGTCTTTTTTCAAGATTTGTCTCAGATGATGCTTTCCTCACAAGGTCTTAATTCCCTTAGTTGTCAATATTTTTTCCTGATCCAGAACATGTTCTATTATACTTATTTTTGTCTATGTTGTATCCTCTGCATCTAGCACAATGTTTGATATATAATAGGTAGTTATTAATGAATGATTTTATTAATGACTTTTGAATTATATAGTTAAATAAAGTAAGAACTGTGTTCTCCCTTTCCTTCAAAATCATTTCCAGCAGACTTTTAAGGAACAAATTTGCATTATCACTACCATGAATTGACAGCAGCACTTGCAAATATCTGAAATTTCCATAAAGAAATATTCATTTATTCAAATAAAATATTCTTATAAGCAACTAAAAAAATAAAAAATGAACCAAAAATGTATTCCTCATCTAGACCATAATTCTTAATCTGGCAAGAGGTCTGTGGATAAATTTCAAAGGAGTCTGTGAAGGAATATTGGGAAAAAATGAAATCTTTATTTATATTAACCTCTAACTTAAGTTTAATATGTCTTCAATTACTGAATAATTGCTTAATTATTTCATCAATAATATAATATAAAAACAGTCTTTTGAGAAGGTGTTCATAAACTCATGAAATTAAAAAGGGAGTACATGACACACACAAAAGGTTAAGAACCTCTTATCTAGACAATGAGTATTAGTAAAATAAGTTAAGAAAGTCTTTATCAATATGTTTCAATCATCAAATAATATGTACTACATAAGTTTGTTTTGAGGAAAGCACTCAGTAAACTTTAGATACCTTTAAAAAGGTGATTCATTCCTATTATTGTAGCTTGCTTATTGTTTTTCTCATTGCTATTAATAACTAATAGCTAATAATTATATAGCATTTACTATGTACCAGGCACTGTGATAAATGCTTTTTTATAAATATTATCTCATTTACTACTGTGAATTTACCTTCCTCAGCCTTTCTAGAGTCACTGTTGATTCTTCCATCTTTAATCCTTCATCTATATTTGAAATAGCCCCCCTCTTTCAATTAACATCACAGCTCGCAGATTCTTCACAGTACAATGTAGACGTTTTAATGGCATTCTGACATAGCACAGGAAAGAGACCCATTTAAAAACCAAAATCAAAAACAATTCCTTTTTTACTCAATCAGTGATTTCTAAATGTTTTCTCAAAGAAGTTATATAAAAATTTTATGGGTTCTTCCAAAGAGTATTGGATGTGGTGAAAGAAGACTTAAATTTATAACTCAGCTTTTCCATTTATTAAACTTGTTTCACCTTGGACAAGTCACGTAGACACTTTGGACCCCAGGTTTCTCATATGTAAATTGAAAGGACTTGACTAGATGGTCTCTGAGATCTCTTATAGCTCTAAGTCTATGATTATGACAAATATATAAATTACATCCTGTTATAATGAATTCTAAATGAATATTACAATTGTTTGATAGATGTAATGGGATTTGGTTATAAAAGCTTTGTGGAAACTTTTAAGTTTTCTTGGTTAAACCAACTTGCTTTTTCATCATGTCTGCTGCATTAGGATTTGATCTCTAGAATAAGAAAGCTTTAGTATGAAAAGTAAAATAACATAATGGAAAAAGAGGTAGAATTGGAGTAAAAAAAATCATGGGTTCAAGGCAGCTGGATGGCGCAGCAGATAGAGCACCCACCCTGAAGTCAGGAGGACCTGAATTCAAATCTGGCCTCTTAACATTCCCTAGCTGTGTGACCCTGGGCAAGTCACTTAACCCCAACTGCCTCAGCAAACAAACAAACAAACAAACAAAAACCAACTTGGGTTCCAACCCTGGTTTTGCCACTTGTTATCTTTGTGACCTTGGACAAATTTCCTAATCTAGAAACAAAGATTGACCTAGATCAACTTTTTGCTATTTTAACAAATGAAAGATGAATTTACTGAGGAAATAAAGGTTTGCTCTTTCAAGACTATCAACTTATTAAGCAATGAATGTCAACTGCTTAACAAACTAGGATGAGACCACCTCAGCTTAGGCATGGACCCTGAATACAGGGGGAAACAGATTTATATACATTTAAAAAACAATCAATTAAGATTAATTAATTAATTAGGGGCTTTCCAAAGTGAGTAAGGGGAGTAGGACACAGGTGCAATTCCCTTAATTCTCTAAGTGTCTGTATACAATCAAAGAAACATCAAAAAATAAGTGATCAATATGGGGTTAGTTTTTATATGACATATGCTTGAGATGAATAACAAAATTCCCTGAATCTGTCTTTGGATCCGACTAGGCTGTTGGTCAATATGACCAAGGTCCTTGGTTAAGGGTCTCTAAGCATCAAAGAGAAGAATCCAATTTCTTAACCATGCAAGACTACATTCAAATAATGCAATTTTCCCAATACCTACAACAGAACAAAATTTTCTCTTGTACAAGACAGAATTTAGACTAGATCCATAAGTGAACAGAAAGAGAACTAAGCTAGTTCCAGAATTGAGTCATGTGATGGAATCAGTGGCTCATTCAATTCCCATAATTAATCACTGTTCTAGTCCCCTCCATTCCCCCTTTTATAGTCTAGAAACCTACAGACCCTAATCAGGATCATAATTTTAAATGTGAAAAACACTAAAGATTGTAAAGGAAATCAATGATATTGAAATAAGAATGTAAGTTTAACCATCTAAGTTTATGGATCTCAAAAACTGATCCACAGACCCCAGGTTTAAGACTCTCTATCTCTAGCCTAGATAATCTCTTCCAAATTTAAATACATGATTTCTGATACCTTCTCATGTCCTGATAAAAGTTTTTACAAACAAGAGCATTATAAGTACATACCTTTTGGGGGTAGACAATCTCTTCCCGAAGGAAGGTATTTTCCCCAGCATTCCTATCAAAGAGACCCCAATCCATCTTCAGATCCCAGAAGAGAGTATAGCAGGAGCTGATGACATAGAAGACAATCCAAAGATAAAAGAACACAGAGGAATCTGAGTGATCTCGAGCTGAGGGAAAAAAAGAATAGGAAGAGAGGAATAGAAGAAAAATAAGCAGATTTTAATAACAATTATTCATTAATTCCCAATAATCAATACCATAATTCTTTACCAAGTTCTCATAAAAGGTCAATGAAAGAAGCTTTTCATTTAACAGAGCAATTGCTTAATGAAGGCCAGATAACAAGAATCATTCAAATGAGTAGGGGTTTTATACATACATACATATGTATACATATACATATATAAATATAAATATACAAATACATAAATACAAAAATACAGAGAGAGAAAGAGACAGAGAGAGAGAGAAGAGAGAGAGAGACAGACAGACAGACAGACAGACAGAGGAGGGAAGTTTTTGTAAGCTCTTTGCTATGTATCAACACAAAAATGAAATCCAAACACTACTCTGTAGGGTAGAAAAATGTTATTTTCATTCTACTAGAAGATGGCAACTTAAGATAAAGTCTAAAATTCTTTTGACAAAATCGCTGATAACACTGGTTTAAGGAACTTTTAGATTGTTTCTATTATGTACAGAACAGCAGACCTTTCATGTACTTAGTATCTTTTTTATAGTGTAGGCAAGTAGACCACATTCTAAATTTAGATTAAATTGCAGGGAAAGTGGAAATGGAAATAGAATGATAGAGAATTTTCTATATACATGACTTCATCTTTTAAGTTAATGATAGCATCTTATATCAACTTTTCTTTGAGTCTATTTTGTGATACACACAAAATCTTTTTATTATGCTACACTTTATACACTATGCATTAGTGGAGGTAGTGCTCATGTTAATGAAATCATAAAAATCACTGACATACTGAAACATAATTTATTGGTGTTTTATGTTATTGTACTCAATTGGAGAAATAAAATGTTAAATAAGTACTACTGAATCCTTCAGAGGTATACTGTTCTCAAATGTTTCATACTATAGAATGCAAGTTTTAGAACTATCCCTTAGGATATCTTCAACATAGAGAAGATCTAATTCAGTTCCAGTTGATCAATGATGGACAGAAACAGCTACACCCAGAGAAGAAACACTGGGAAATGAGTGTAAAATGTTTGCACTATTGTCTTTCAACCAGGTTACTTATAACTTCAGAATCCAATTTTTACCGTGCAACAAGAAATTGTTTTTTTTTTTTTCCTTCCCAGATTATTTTTACCTTCCAAATACAATTCTTCCTTTGCAACAACACATATATATTGTACCTAGGATATACTATAAGATATTTAATATGTATGGGAATGCCTGCCATCTAGGGGAGGGGATGGAGGGAAGGAGGGGAAAAACTCGGAACAGAAGGGAGTACAAGGGATAATGTTGTAAAAAAAAAAAAAAATTACCTATGCATAATGTACTATCAAAAAAAATGTTATAATTATAAAATTAATAAAAAAAATCGATTTTACACACATATATTGTATCTAGGATATACTGTAACACATTTATTATGTATGGGATTGTCTGTCATCTAGGGGAGGGAGGGGAAAATTTGGAAAAGTGAATACAAGGGATAATGTTGTAAAAAAAAAATTACCCATGCATATGTACTGTCAAAAAATTATAATTATAAAGTTAATAAAAAAAAGAACTATCATTTAAAAATGTTCTCAGTAATTTTGTATTGTTTTTCTAACATGAAAACAGGTCCAAATATACTATTTATACTAAATTTAAACTGGGTATCTAATAAAAAATTTAAAATGACTCAGAATCTATTACAGCTTAGTCATAATGTTTTTCATTTAACATGTTCCAAGATTCAAATATAATGGATATATTCAAATGTCACCAAAAATAAATGTGATTAAAAATAGGAGACAAAGTGTTGCGATGCAAGTAGTATTCTTAAAGATGCAATGGAAGAGGTGTGATAGACCAGAAGCAATCTAGCATAAGACCATAGCAGTCAATAAACCGTAGGGCTCCAAAGACTGAGATAAGAAAGAAACAAACTATGAGACAAAAACTGCTGGGAAAACTGGAAAGAAGTCTTAGAAGATTAACATTTCGTACCACATGGAACAATAAGTTCTAAAAAGATACGTGAGCTACATATAAAGATCACATAATAAACAAGAGGTGCCAGGAAGGAGATGACTTCATAACCATGGACAGAGAAGAAAAGAGTTCTTATCTAAGCAAGGAATAGGGAAAATCATAGGAAATAAAATAAACAATTTTAGTAACACAAAATTAGCTATTTTATGAACAAACAAAATCACTGCCTTGGCTCTAGATGAGAATTACTTAAAGAGGGATTTTTTTTTTGGGGGGTAACAAATTTCTCTGATAAAAGTTCAATATTTAAGGGTTACAGAACAGGTCAAATATATAGCAAGAACCATTCCCTAAATAGATGAATAGTCTAAATATATGAAGAGGCATTTCTCAAAAGAAAGTAAATCACTAGCAATAATATAAATGCAAATCTGAACAATTTTTAAGGTACATGTATATAAAAATATTTGGAGCAGCACTTTTTTGTTGCAGGAAAAGACTGGAAACAAAAGGCATGCTAATTAAGGAACAAATTTTGGTAAGAGAATGTAATGTAATCTTATTACACTAAGACATGATGAAATTCAGAATCATAGAAGAACTTGTATGAACAGATACAGACTAAACAAGAATTAGGAAAGCAATTTATGACTAAAATGACATGAAGTCAAGTTATTATCAAAGACTTAGCTGACCTGCAATGACTGCTAAGGTCACAGATGAAACATATTTCCCATTTTTTGAATAGACAGATTACACCAGTGAAACATAAAACTGTTTTCCTGACTATGCTTCTTATAAGACAGGAGAAACTATAGGGAGGCAATGATAGCAATACTTGAAAAAAGGAAGAAAAGATCACCAATGAACTACTAAAAAATAAACCAAAAAAGAAGAAATTTCAGAAGATGACACCAAGGAGCAAGAAAGTGATGAAATTATTACTAAACTAAAATTGAATTATTAATTCTACCAAGCATTTAAAGACAATTAATTTCAATACTACATAAACTATTTGGAAAAATAGTTTAAGAAGGGATACTGCCAAATTCCTTTCATAATACAAATGTGGTACTAATACGTAAATCGGGCAGAGCAAAAACAGAATAAGAAAATTACAGACCAATCTTTCCTAGTGAATATCAATGCAAAATTTTAGAATAAATTATCAGCAAAGAAATTACAGCAATGTATCAGCAGGATAATATACTG
Organism: Sminthopsis crassicaudata; assembly: GCF_048593235.1. Classification (NCBI taxonomy): domain Eukaryota; kingdom Metazoa; phylum Chordata; class Mammalia; order Dasyuromorphia; family Dasyuridae; genus Sminthopsis; species Sminthopsis crassicaudata. Next base: position 69,500,069 of record NC_133620.1, on the reverse strand, counting down.
TGATCAAGTGGAATTTATAATAGGGATGCAGGGCTGGTTCAATATCAGAAAAACTATTACCATAATCGACCTTATCAATAACAAAACCAAAAGAAATCATATGATAAACTCAATAGATGCAGAAAAAGCTTCTGATGAAAAACAACAACCATTCCTATTAAAAATACTAGCAAGCATAGGGACAAAGAGAGCTTTCCTTAAAATAAAAAAGAGAATCTATCTGAAACTAACAGTAAGTATTATTCGTAATGGAGAGAAACTGGACACATTCCCAATAATATCAGTGGTGAAATAAGGTGCTCATTATCACCACTATGAACACCAACTAGAAATGCTGGCGTTGGCAATAAGAAAAGAAAAAGAAATTAAAAAAGAAAAAGAAGACTCACTCTCTGCAAAGAATATTATGATATACTTAAAGAATCCTAGAAAATCATCCAAAAACCTACTGGAACCAATTAATTGCTTTAGCTAAGTTTCAGGATATACAATAAACCCACAGAAATCATTAGCATTTCTATATATTACTGACAAAGACCATCAGCAAGAGATAGAAAGAGAAATTCCATTTAAAATTACTGTAGACAAAATAAAATACTTGGTGGTCTATGTGCCAAGACAAATCCAATATGAATACAATTACAAAACACTTTTCACATAAAGTTAGATCTAAACATTTGGAAAAATATCAATATTATAGTAAGATAATAAAAATGACAATTCTGCTTAAATTGATCTGCCTGTTCAATGCAACACCAATCAAACTGACAAAAAATTATTTTATAGAACTAATAAAAATAATAACAAAATTCATCTGGAAGAATAAAAGGTCAAGAATATCAAGGGAATTAATGAAAAAAAATACTAAAGATGGTGGCTTAGCAGCACTAAACCTAAAACTATATTATAAAGCAACAATCATAAAAACCATTTAATGGCTAAGAAACAGAGTGGTGTATCAGTGATACACATGACACAATAATCAAGGCCTAAAGTAATCAATATTTGACAAGCTTCCAAACTTCAGCTTCTGGTATAAGAATTCACTATTTGACAAAAATATCCGGGAAAACTGGAAAATAATATGTCACAATCTTGGCATAGACCCACATCTCACATTCCATACCAAAATAAGGTCAAAATGGATTAATGATTTGAGTATAAAGGATGATGCCATAAACACATTAGGAGAACAAAGAATAATTTACCTATTTTGGATCTTTGGAGAAGGAAGGAATTTATGACCAAAGAAGAACTAGAGAACATTATGAAAGGCAAAATGGACAACTTACATGAAATTAAAAAGGCTTTGTACAAACAAAACCAAAAGAAACAAGATTAAAAGGAAAGTACAAAGCTGGGGAAAAAAATCTTTATAGCCAATGTTTCTAATAAAGGTCTCATTTATAAAATATATTAAGAACTATGACAAATTTATAAGAATACAAGTCATTCCCCAATTAATAAATGGTCAAAGGATATGAACAATTTTTAGATTACAAAATTAAAGCCATCTAAACTATATGAAAATGCTCTAAATCACTAATGATTAGAGAAAAATACAAATTAAAACAAACTCTGAGGTACCACCTCACACCTCTCAGACTGGCTAAGATGACAAGATAAGGTAATGATAAATGTTGGGAGGGGATGTGGGAAAACTGGGACACTAATATATTGTTGATGGGGTTGTGAAATGATCCCGCCATTATGGAGAACAATCTGGAACTATGATCAAAGGGTTATAAAACTGCATACCCTTTGACCCAGCAATGCCATTACTGGGTCTATATCATTAGGAAATCTTAAAGGAGGGAAAAGGACCCACAAGTGCAAAAATATTTGTAGCAGCTCTTTTTGCAGTGGCAAAGAGTCTGAAAATGAGCAGATGCCCATCAATTGGGGAATGGCTGAACAAGTTGTGGTATATGAAGATAATGGAATATTATTGTTCTATAAAAAATCATCAACAAGCTGATTTTAGAAAGGTTTTGAAAGATTTACATGAATTGATACTGAGTGAATGAAATAAGCAGAATTAGGAATACATTGTATACAATGACAGCAAAAATGTGAGATGATCAACTATGAAAGACTTGATTCTTCTCAATAGTTCAATGACCCAAAGCAATCTCAATAGGCCTTGGACAGAAAATGCCATCTGCATTCAGAAAAAGAACTAAGGAGACTGAATGTAAATGAACACTTTATGCTCATTTCTTTTTTTGTTGTTTTTTTCTCTCTCCCATAGTTTTTTTTTCCTTTTGCTCTGATTTTTCTCTTCCAACATGATTTATAAAGCAGTGTGTATTAAAAATAAACACATTTACTAGAACAAAATTGAATTATTAAAAAAAAAAGCTGTCTATAAAGAAATTTCATGCTTTCATATACAGTTCTATTTTTCTGTTCTTTATATAGGGAAATATTAACATTTGTAACTTTTACAATATATATATTTTTAATTTCAACATTCTAACTTGTTTTTATTATGTAAACACTTTCTGTTCTTGTCAAAAGATTAATTCTTCTGAGTCATTTTCAGACTACAGTTATTTATGGTTGTCTCAATTTTATAAATCTAAGGAAATCTATTAACTTGGCTCAGTCAGAAATGTTTAGGCAAATTGTCATTTTTGTTAGCTGAGAGACCTGGGGAATAAATGAATAACATTGAGCAGCTCAACTTCATTTCAAAATCTTGCAGTTTTACTATTGTTGAGGTTTACAAAGACAAAATTACAAACAAAACACATATTATACTTTAGCATATCATTCATCTAGCTAAGGACTTTCCCAAAGCAAATACTCACAATAGAAAATATATTTTTAAAATGTTCCCACAACGCCATGCTGTGATACATACTAGCATTTTGTTTTCTAGTAGGGAAAAGAGCATTAAAGAGAAAAATGTAGTAAGAATTGACAAATGAGGTTTCCCAGTTGAATTTTCTGAAGCAAAATGTCAAACATTACTACTGCTTGAAGTTATTTTTTTCAGTTTACCTACTGATGGACAATTAAATGTAAACTGTAATAGGAGGGAAAGTAGTAGGGGAAAAGATTTTTAAAAACTGCAATTAGATGAGTAATTTCTGAAAAATAAGTAAGTTTAATGGAATGGGCCAATTTTTAGAAATTTAGAGATTCTTAAAACTGGAAATAACTATAATAAGTTCATTTCATTTAACCATTTAAGTTAAGGAACATGAGGTTCACAAAAGTTAAGTAATTTTTATTACATAGCTGGTTAAAAGAATACTTGGAATTCATTCTGCCCTTCAAATGTGTTCTGCAGGATTCTTCAAAAGCCACTCACTTTCTTTCTCTTAAGCCCATCTTACTACACATTAAACAAACAATACCCTTATAGGCTTCAAAACAAAATAAACTCTGAATATCTCAAGAGTTCATTTTTAGTACCCTAAAATTATGTTGAAATGATGTCTTATTCTATGATATTCTTTATGTTTTGGCCTGATTTAATCTGCATCCTTCCTTTTTACCTTCATTTGATCTTTCTGATCTTCTCAAAACTTGTGTAGTATCATCCTTTCTTCATCTGCCTTCATTGGCATTTGGATAATGCACAGTAAATAGCATATTGCTCTAGGCAAGCAATTACATCTTAATTTCTACTGGCAAAATCTAGTAGCCTGTAAAGAGCTAGAACTGAGCAATGCACTTGGATAATGAAGCACATGAGATTAATTGCCAATTGGACAGTTCCCTATTAACTTGTTTGAAGGTTGACCCTCCCCAGCTGTTCTGTGCTGACTTGATTGGTGGGACAAAGAGGGGGGAGTGACGTGTGTGTGTGTGTGTGTGTGTGTGTGTGTGTGTGTGTGTGTGTTTAGACGTTTAATGATCCTGACTCCGGCTGATTTCTGGGAAGACAGAGTTCCAGCAGTAGCCCACTTAAGTTGAAGCTCAGGAGGACAAAAAAATCAAGTCATTGCTATTCTATTGTAAGTTTCATTTACTACAGACCTGCTACTTTAGAATCAGCACAATCAAGGGGGACAAATCTGTCAAGACAAACACAAATGATTTAAGAATTCTGCATCCACTAATTCCGTTTTGGATGATAAAATAGCAGAATAAACTAGAAGAAACCACTAAAAAAAAAAAGTCCCTGTCAGTCAGCAACCTGGTTTTTAAAAGTACCTAGTATAGTCAAGCACTGATCGGGACATAAAGGCCAAAAACTGTCTGCTCTCAGCTGTGTGCAAATAAGCTATATACAGTATAAATTGGGAGTATTATCAAAGGGAAGGTGTTAAAATTAAGAACTGGCAAAGGATGGTCTTTCTCCTTGCTAAGGTAAATCCCTCAACATGCATGCTTAATCCCATTCCATCTTTTCCAGCAGATTGCACACACTCATTTCCATTTTGTCTAATCTTCATGTAATCTCTCCATACCCAGCAACTCCTTCCTAGATACCTACAAACATACCCATGTATATCCCATCCCTAAAAAACCCTCACTTGATCAAACTATCCCTGTTAGTTGCCATTCTGTATCTCTTTTTCTTCTCACTGAAACTTGTTGAAAAACATTTACACTTGCTGCTTTATTTCACTCTTCTCATTCGATTATAAACCCTCTCAGTCTGTTCTTCATTCAAATGAAACTGCTTTCAACTTGTCAATTTATTTTTTAAAACTTCCTAATGTTTTTTCCTTCCTTTCTTCTCTGGACATGGACAAAACTTTTCATCATAAGTCCTTTGTAACTGTCTTGGATCACTGCACTGATCAGAGTAACTAAGTCTTTTACAGTTGATTCTTTATACAGTATTACCATTACTGTGTTCAATCTTTTCTTGGTTCTGTTCAGTTCACTTTGCAATATGTCCCCCAGGTTTTTCTGAAACCACTCCCTTTGTCATTCCTTATATTTGAGTATTTCATTACATTCATGTGCCACAACTTAGTCATTCACCAAATGAAAGGCATTTTAATTCCCAATTCTTTGCCATCACACACACACAAAAAAAGCTGCCATAAATATTTTGGTAGATAAAGATCTTTTTTCCTTTGATCTCTGTTGTATAGCCCTGTTGGTATGGTTCTGAAGTGTTCTCTAGAATGGTTAGACTATTTCACAGATGCACCAACAATGTACTAGTGTCTCTGTTTTCCACATCTCCTCTAGCATTTGTCATTTTCCTTTTCTGTCATATTAGCCAATTTGAAAGGTGTGAGGCAGTACCTCAGAGTTGTTTTAATACGCATTTTTCTAACCAACAGTGATTCAGAGAATATTTCATGTAACTATTGATAGCTTTGATTTCTTTTTCTTTTTTAAAAATTAATTAATTTATTTATTTGCAAGGCATATGGATGGGTAAGTTTTCCAACAATGACCCTTGCAAAACCTCTTGTTCCATGTTTTCTCCACCTTCCCCCCACTCCATCCCCTAGCTGGCAGATAGTTCAATACATGTTAAATATGTTGAAATACGTGTTAGCTCTAATATATGTATAATATTTATACAGTTATCTTACTGCACAAGAAAAATCAGACCAAGAAAGAAGGGGAAAAAATTTGAGAAAGATAACAAAATTCAAGCAAATAACAACAGAGAGAGGGAGAATGCTATGTTGTGTTCCACACTCTGTTCCCAAGGTTCTCTATCTGGTCCACTGCATAAGTGGAACTGGTCTGAATCCTCTTGTTGAAGAGAGCGGCGTCTATCAGAATTAATTATCTTATGCCTTGTTGTTGCCGTGTACAATGACTCCTGGTTCTGCTCAGTTCACTCAGCATCAGTTCATGTAAGTCTCTCCAGGCCTTTATGAAATCATCCTGCTGGTTGTTTCTTACACACAATAATATTCCATAACATTCATATACCACAATTTATTCAGCCATTCTCCAACTGATGGGCATCCATTCAATTTCCAGTTTCTGGCCACTACAAAAAGGGCTGCTACAAACATTTTTGCACATTTGGGTCCCTTTCCCTCCTTTAAGATCTCTTTGGGATATAAGCCCAGTAGAAACACCACTGGATCAAAGGGTATGCAGAGTTTGATAACTTTTTCAGCATAGTTCCAAATTGCTCTCTAGAATGGTTAGATCTATTCACAGTTCCACCAACAATGTATCATTGTCCCAGTTTTAATAATGAACTTTTAAAAGTGTAACTCACTTTTTATCATGTTAAAATGAATCTGTGAAGGCTGTGTCTATTTAAACCACCATGTACATATTGTAAAACATAACTTGCTTTGACGTGTCATTATTTAACTGAGCTTCCATTCTTCCACTGAGGAGAAAAACCCTAACTGAATATCTTTTTAACAATTTAGTGTTTGATTACTATGTGTAAAACAGTAGGACTTAAACTATATTACATGAAAAAAAAAATACCTATTCTGAATTCTGTTAGGTTAAGGAGATCACCACAAAGTTTATATTATGTGATTCTTAGTTTCAAGCCTTCAAGGACCACAAAATTACTGCAACAGGTACAGGAATCAGCATTGGAATTTTTAAAACAAACCTGCCTTCTACACTGAATACATATATAAACATCTTTTTTCAAAACTCTATAGCTGCTACTGTAATTAAATTAATTTAATAAAAGTTAGTGAATTTGTGGTATTTTACATTATATTTATTCACATACATTAATATTTCCTATTAATATACAGAATTAATATGTTTTATCATGTATTTTTTTCCAATTAGATGCCACAATTGTAACTACTATTATGTAGTGCAGATTAATGAAATCTGATTTTAAAAGTTTGTAAGATTAGACTAATTTTTTCATGAAACTAATAATAACTAATATTTATCTGGTAATGTTATATCATTTCATTCTTATAAAAACCAAGATAGATGCTATTATTGTAATAATCAGTTTACAAATGAATCATCTGAAGGTTAACTGGAGATTGTACTTAGGGACATAGAGGTCTGGTGCAAAATATGAGCTTGGAACATCTGGAGTCAATGTTGAGTACTTAAAAATTAGATAATACTCAAAAAGTACCAGGCAAACCATCAAGCTCTACATTGCTATTATCTTGACAATGCCAATATGACAATAATGCAAGAATTAAGAGGCATTTAGGATAAAAAGTAAATTTTTAAAAAATTTTGGTTATTGGGAAAGTTTTCTTCTTTCCCAAGGTTAAGGGGTATGTCAGGATGCACAGCAGGTCTATCTTATCACTGAGCATTATCTAAGTTATTAATTATGAATCTAATCAAAAGAGGCATAGGATGATCACTGGCCCAAGAGAATAGTAGGGAACCAAAGGGTTTTTTTTTGTTTTTTTTTTTTAGCCAACCACTCATTTCAATAAGATTCTTTTCTGTCACCGAATTGAACTACAGGCCTAAATATCATGTAATAATCAAAGCTGAATTATTTAGTTCTGATTTCTACTTAACTTTAACTTGCAAATACACACACACACACACACACACATTTCATATATATATATAAATCTAACTTACTGGCTTCTATACATGAGAATAAGTTGAAATATTTGTATCCTCCAGCTTCTGCTAACTCTGAGGACTAAAAACATGTAAACAGGAACAGATGCATCTATCTAAACATATTTTCCTGCTGGTAGCCCCCTAGCAACAAAATAAATGTCATAGTCTTGGAAAGTTGAAGGATATTCATTGAGCTTTTCAAATGCAAATTCCATTTGCCTTTTCCCAATGAGGGTGACCTCAGAAAACAAGATCTCTTTCAAGATTTTTCTGAAGAACAACTGACCAGTTTCTCTAAAGGACTAAAGAATGAATATAGACTTATTCTGCATCTTAAAGTCTTAAAGATATTTCAGTAGGATTCCTGACTTCAATATGTTGAGCCAGAATTCATCATTTCCTCCTAATAATCTTGTAATTGCTAAAAGTACTGGTCTTTTTTTCTCTCAATCCTCATCCTTCTTGACCTATCTGCAATATATGAAACAGTTGATCAATATTTTTCCTAAATATTTTCTCTTCTCTAGGTTTTGTTGTTGTTGTTTTGACTGAGGCAATTGGGGTTAAGTGACTTGCTCAGGGTCACACAGCTAGGAAGGCTGGGGCCACATTTGAACTCAGAATCTCCTGATTTCAAGGCTGGCGCTCTATCCACTGCACCACCTAGCTGCCCCTCTCTAGGTTTTTTTATTTGAATAGACTCCTTTCATCTTCATTCAGGTCACATTCACTAATGATGGGTATCCTCAAGGCTCAATCTTATAACCTCTTCTCTTTTATACTATCTCCCTTGATAATTTCATTAGCTCTCATGGATTGATTTCTCATCTCTATGCAGATGACTATCAAGCTCTAGCATCTCTCTAGTTACAGTTCTGTATCACCAACTTCCTATTGGTTATCTCAAATTCAGAATATCCAAAAAAAATGAACATATTATTTCTCCTCCTCTCCCCCTGAATATCCACTCTCCTCAACTTTCCTGTTACTCTTGAGGACATCACCAAATTCTAGTTACTCAGGCTTTCAACTTCAGCATCATTCCACCTCCACACTTAATTCCCCTGTTCAATCTGTAGCCAAGACTTCTCATATAAGCCCTTTGCTCCCCCTTGCACTGCCAATGTCTTGTTGTAGACTTTCATCACCTCCCAATTGTACTGTGGTTTGTGTCTCTACCTCAGTCACTTCCCACAAAAAAACATCCTCCACCGATCTGTGAAATGACTTTATTAAAATGAAAGTCTCATGTCACTTCTCACAATTCTTTGTTTTAAATTAAACTTCATTTTTTGTTTGAATCAGCAAAAATTTGATATTCTTTCGTCCTCTCCTACCTATCAAATTAAGAAGGGGGGAAAAAAAAAACCTTCTTACCAACATGTATAATCAGGCATTTTTTTCCACTGACCATATCCAAAAGAATTATTGATATGTGTGTGTGATGTATGTGTGAGAATGTACTTATTATGTGTCTCATTCTGCACTCTTGAGTCTTTCACTTTTCCATCAGGAAGTAGATATAACATGTTTCATCATTGGTACTCTAGAATTAGAGTTAGTCATTATGACAATCACAGTTTCTAAAATTTTCAAAGTTGTTTGTCTTTACATTGTTGTTATTGTATTCCTCCTCAGCATTTCTTATAATGCAATAATGTCCTATCACACTTATATTCCATAACCTGTTCAGCCATTCACCAATTGATGGGCACCTCTCAGAATACTATTCTTTGCCCTCCAAAAAGTTCGATTTTTGTATGAACTTACTTTATTTTGCTCAGAACTACTTTTAACCTACCCTCCAATTTCTCCTTTCTCTCCTATTTACCTGTTGAGGGAAATATATTTCTGTAGCAATTGTTGGTTATATGTATTCTTCCTTCCAGTGACTAGATCGAATGAAAATGAGGTTCAAGTATTAGCTGTGCTTCTCCCTCCATGGTATGGTAAGATTTACCCTCATTTTCCTCCTCCTCTTCTTATTCCATTCTTTTAAGATCTTCAATTCATAAAATAATGAATCCCAATCTAATTATACTTCCTCTATGAACCTGATGGCAGCATTTGTAGTTGATACATATATCATCTCCCTATATTTAAAGATGTTTATTCTTTTCACATTATGATTGTTCGTTTATATTTATCTTTTTATGTTTCTCTTCACTCCTATGATTGAATATATGTAATATTGAATTCTATATAGTGTTGATCTTTTCATCAAGAATACTGAGATGTCCTCCACAGAGCAATTTCTACCCCAGTAGGATTATATTCAGTTCTGCTAAATTATTCTTGGTTGTAAACTTGTATCTTTTGTCTTCTAGAATATTGTCACAAGCTCCTTTAGAGTGATAGCTAATAAATGTGTGATCTTGACTGTGACTCTTTGGTACTTGAATTCTTTCTTTTGGGATACTTGGAATATTTTTTTTCTTGGACTTGGAAGCTCTGAATTTTGGTTATGTTTTTAGGTGTTTTCATTTTGAATTTTCTTTCAGGAGGTAATAAGTGGATTCTTATTTTCACTTTGCCATCTTGTTCTGAGAGATCTGTGTAGTTTGAGGAGTTTTTGAAATAGACCATCTACGTTCTTTGTTTTTGGTAATAATGTTCACAGTCCAATGATTTAAAAAATTTTTCCTTTCATGACTAGTTTTCCAAGCCTGGGTGGCCAAACCAAGATGGGTAGCCAAAAGGGGTAAGGATTTTGGTAGTGAACATGTGGGTCTTCTGACCAGGTGCTCACTCGGGAACCAACAAGTCAGGGCATCAAGTCAGGGCATTATGTGAGTAGGTAAATAAAGGCTTTTAAGATTACACGTGACTGTTCTTGAATGCGCTACCGGTCATTAAGCTATAGATTCAAGAGATCAGAGACCTTTGAAGGCCTCAGAGGAGGTAAGCCGGGTAGAGTTGACACTGCAAAGGTCAGTGGTCAAAGGTACTCTGTTGGGCCTAGGGCAGACTAGTAATTCTAATTGCCAGGTGGGCATGTTACAAATGGCTTTTGTTATGAGATATATTTTTTATTTTTCAGGTGTTTTTTTTTTAACTTGTTTTTTATATATTGTGTTGTCACAAAGCACCATTGGCTTCCTTTTGGTACATTCTAATTTTGGGGGGGAGGATTGCTGTTTGGGCAAAATTTCACATCTCTTATACTAATTCCCATTCCAATTCTTTCTTCTACAACTCTAGTTGCTCACATTTCATTTACAGAAGAATTTTAAAATATTTTAAAAACTTTTTAAAAATCTTTTTTCACAACATGACTAATGTGGAAATGTTTAATATGATAAAACAAAATTACTTGTTTTCTCTCTTCCAAGAATTCTAGTTCAATTTGTGCCCAAAGCGATTGTTTCTTTAAGGTTTTCTTTTGGATGCTTTGAAATTATTCTTTTCTTCTGGGTTTCTGTCTTGAGCATCCCTGTAACAATAATAGCTTTATATGGTGGGACTGAGTTTTGTTTTTATTGTTTGCTTATTCTTTCAGATTACTTCCTAACCATGGATTTGATGTTAAAGCAAGGTTCTCTCTGTACTTCTGGAGCAAAGGTTTCAGCTGGTTTTGTTTTGGCTTTCATGGGGTATTGAGTTTTATAGTATTCTAGGACTTTAGGAACAGTTCAGTCTGGGGACCTGAAAGTTTTCAGTGCTTCTAAAGTGGCCTGAGGCAGAGCAAAGTCTGATCCCCTTCCCCCTTCCTCTGATTTCTGCAAGTTCTTGACCTGAATTTGGGTCTGACCAACAGTAGACTATTGCTGGACTCAGCCTAAAATATTAGCCAGTTGAGAAGCTCTGTAGTTTATGCCCAAGTTATTCCTCCATAGAAATCTGAAAGCTAGAAATGAGACCCACACTGGGTAATAGAATGGTCAACTGAAACCTATTTTTGCAACTGGCACAAAGTAGGGTTCTTCTATGAACCTTTTCATGGGACCTATTTTTATACTGTTTCACAGCTTCTCCTTGCACTCTAAATGTTCCTGTCCCATCTATCTCTTTTACACATTCTGTTTTCTCTGCCATAGTCATTCCAACAAGACTCAAATGATTCCTACGAAATAAATTCTGCCTCTTCATAGTGGATATCCTGTTCCTTCTGCTTGTTGCCTAATTTTTTGTGTTTTGTGTGAGACATTGAGACAATGGGTTTTATTACTAACCAAAAATCTCCATCTTCTACCTTGGTAACTTGATAATAAGATTTCAAAATAACAAGTACCTCCACTTCTCTAGGCCTCGGTTTCCTTTTATTAAAAAAAAAAAAAAAAAAAAAAAAAAAGTTTTATTGATGTGTTTTACTTTTACATTACAATTACAGGTTATTTTATTTTGAGAGAATTTGCTTGTAATAAAGTAAAACAATTAAGTAAAACTAATAATAGATAGGCCTAACCTGAAAATGTATGCAACATTTTACATTTATAGGATCCACTCAAATCCACTTAAAAATAATTAACAAATCTATCTTCTTTCTCTGTAATATTCTTCTTTAAAATGTAATCTTTTCTGGGAGCAAGTTTCTTGGGGGGCTCTGGAGGCAGCCTTAGTTTCAGTTCAGTGTAATATTCTTCTCTAAAATATAATGTTCTCTGGGAGCAGGTTTCTTGGGGGGCTTCTGGGAGCAGCCTTTGTTTTAGATTCAGTAATCACCACAAATGCAGCCAGGAGTTTTAGTCCAAATCCTTTATTGTCTCCTTCAAAGTCTTATCTCCTTCACATGGGGCTCGGCTAGTTTTTCTTAGAGGTCTTCTGTAGCCTTGGTTCCGAGAGCTTAAGCTGCCTTCTCTGGCTTGTGAATCTTGACTGAATCCTGGCTGAGGCTCCGAGAGCTTCTAGTGGGCTTGTCCTTTCTGGCCCTGACAGCTCCTTCTAATGTATTCCACACTAAGCACAGTGATCATTATATCACTAGGAAACCATTATTTGTTGTAGGATTAAATAAATGCTAAACTAAATTTAACCACTGTCTCCTCAATTCCACTTACGTAGCACCTTGTAAGAAGCTAACATTTCTCCCTCCTATATCCCCAATCATTGGAAGGGGGAGGGGGGAAGAGGGAGAAGAAAAGGAGAAGAGAGAAGAACTAATTTCTTTTAATAAACACATGTAGTCATTATTAAAAAAAAATTCCCTCACTGGCTTAGTCTCATTGTGCTCCTAAATGTATTACATCTGTATAATGGATAGCATGTTTCATCATAAGTTCTCTGGAATCATCAATCATTGTACTGATAGAGGGCTTACAATTTTTAAAGTAGCTTGTTTTTCACTGCTGTTATTGTATAAGATGTTTTTTTTTTCCTGCTCATTTCATTCTTCATCAGTCTACAAAAAGTCCTTGAAATTGTTTGTGGGTCTCAATTTCCTTATTTATAAAATTAAGGGTGTGGATTAAAAGACATCTAAGGTCATTTGCAGCTTTAAATTTGTTTCTAAGATCTTAAGAGAAAGTACCTATTGACAGGTAATCTTTTAAATGCTTCTAAGGATTTATTCAAATGTCCTGAATTTAAATAACTTAAATGTGACAGAGTGGTAAATTGGTAAATATTGAAACAATTAGTTTTCCAAAATAAATTTTAAAAAAAGTTACATATTTTTACATTTAACCTGCATTAATATTTTCATCATTTTTACAAGTCTACAAAACAAATCAGAGCCATATATGTAGCACCTGCCCATTTATGAAATGTAAATAAATACTTATAGTGAAAAGTTAACAATTAGCTCTTCTAAGCTGATTTGAAATAGCTCTAAGCACCCTCCTAGTTACAGATAACATAATTTACATGCAATCTCATACAGATTTCAATGACTTATCATTTCATTGATGCAGATATTTCCTCCACTTATTATGCAGACTATAACCCTCCATAAAGATGTAGAAGTATTTTTAAGAAGGAAGACTCAGCATTTGGTAATGAGTATTTCCAAAGTTAGGCAGATTAATCTTTGGGAAATAGATATATAGTTTGTTCTTAATCTTACATTCAAAGTACCTCCAGTTTGAAGAACAAGTTAGATCCTGGATTTTACTAGTATTGTCTTTAAGAACCTGAGATAATAATTGTGGAAATATATATAAAGGAGTTGTTCATGTTTGGAACACAGGGATGGCTTTGCAAGTGTGGATGTTGAGAACCATCTACGCACATGTTTTGAAAATAAAAAGCTTTAAGAAAAAAAAAAAAAAAAAAAAAAAAAAAAGGAACCCGAGATCATTTCCATATATTTTTCTATAGCACAAAACAGTTAATATTGGCTTTGATAATTAAAAATGTCATCCAAATGATCTCTGAATTATTCTGCCAGAAGAAAACAGTTTATTTTTCTAGCTACAATATATATCAAACTACATTAGTAATTAGTTTACTCCTTGGGAGCTTCCTGTACTCACAGGTCCAGATTAAAAAAAAGGTTGTGAAATAATTCCCATTAAATCCTCGTCTATTAATCAATCAATGAATATTTACTAAGTCCTTTCCATGTACAGGCCTTCTATGCAGGAAGACAAAAGTGAAGCTATCTTATCAGGGAAACTAATTTTCACAAAGCACCCTTCCTTCTCCAGCTTCTTAGGTGAATATTCACTCAGTTCATTCCACTAACTGTGGGGGCTACTGAGGCTCCTTCCTTTTGATCTTCCTCTGTACCATTTCACTTGATGGTCTTACTCAGCTCCAAGGGTTTCAATTAACATCTTTTGCAAATGGTTCCATCTCTAATCTAACAACTCTGATTGCTTTATTAAAGGCAGCTAGATCCCTGGTCCTGGAGTCAGGAAGACTTGAGTTCAAATTCAGGCTCAAATATTTATTAGCTGTGTGACCCTGGGCAAGTCATTTAACCACTGTTTGCCTCGGTTTCCTCAACTGTAAAATGGTAATCACAATAGCAATTACTTCACAGGATGTTTGTTGTGAGGATTGAGATCTTGGTGTCTGGACTCTAGTAGATGCTTAATAAATGCTTATTCTCTTCTCTTTCTCTTAAACTAGATGTCTTTTACAACCACATTAAGCTCCATATTTCCAAAACTGAACTCATTCCCTTTCCCCTCTTCCTAAGTCCCCTATTACTGTTAAAAGTCCCTCCTCCTCCCCCTTCTATTCCCCTAGGTTGCAGTGCAGGTGCCAACCTCTCTTTGTCCCTCTCACCAAGAGGTAGCTGGTGGATAGAGTTCTGGGCCTTGAGTCAGTGAGACCAGTCTCAGACATTTACTAGCTTCATGACTCTAGCAATATAATCTATCTGCCTTGGTTTCCCTGTAAAACAAGGATAATCTTCTATCTATCGCCTATAGAGCAGGTGGCAACAACAATTGCTTTGAGGATCAAATGAGCCACCTGCTTAATAAAAAAAAAAAAAAGTACTGAGCGCAGTGCCTGACATGATACAGCACATCCTTCTCCCAATTCCACCCCTGTAGTGTCTCTTGCATTTGCCCCCTGCTCTCTGGCAGTACCTTGGTATATCCTAAATAAATACAAGCAGTTTTGAGAGAGGGAACACATTAACTGTCGGATGATAAGGAAAGGCTTCATGTAGAAGAGTTTGATTTAAATCTTGGAGAAGGTAAAAAGAGAATAGCTCAGGCCCTGTTTTACAGCTAGTATAAGGGCACTGAGATAGGGGATGGAATAAACAAGATAAGGAATGGTAAGAAGGATCATTTGGCTGCACTATAGAGTGTAGAAATTTCACTGGGTTTATGTCAGTCCATTGTGCTACATGCACCTTCTCAGGTCACCTTACAGCTTGTCCACAAGATTTGCTTTGATCCCTTTGGGCACCTTCCATATCTCTTTTCTAGTCTTGGAGAACTGCTTGATGCCCTGGGACAAGACTACCAAATTCTGAATCTTCAGGATAATGATAATCAACCTGATCTCATTCCTCAAGATGAACATCTTTTCCCTCTGTCAAATTCACCTCACTGCTGTGATTCTGAAAGCCCCACTGCCAGCTCTCTTATTTCCATCCCCATTTGACAAATATACATCTATGCTCAGGAAAATCAACTTGGCAGCCAAAATGAAGACTATTACAATGGCCCAAGAATGAAGTGATGAGGCCTGCTATGTAGGTGAGTAGTAAGAAAGGGTTGTGACGGTAAAAGCAGCAAGAATTGGCAACTGATGGATAAATGGAGAGATCAGAAAGAGGGTAGGACCCCTCTGGAAGGGGGATATATTTGTGGAAAAGATAAGTTCTATTTTGGACAAGTTAATTCTGAATTAGTTATGCAGGAATGAAATAGAGGAAAAAGTCAGGAACTGGACTTAGAAGATGGTTTGTGAATCATCTGCATTGAGCAAATTCCACACATGTAGTCTTTCTTCTTTCTCCAAGGTGGCAGTGAGTTTCTCCCTTAGATCCACACAGTATATTTGTTGCTCTGATGTACTTCTTATGTAATGTTGTATAACATAGATATCTAGGTTTGTACCTTATTTTCCTGATTGACTGAGAACAGACATTCTTATCTAAACTCGGCATATTCTTCAGTACTTTGCACAATGCTTTGACAGTGCAAACAATACATATTTATTAAATGAATTAATGTAATCAAGTAAATAAGCTGTCATCACAACAACAACAAAAAAGTTTGTTACTAGGAATCTCTGCAGAAGAAAATTAAAATATCCAGTTTATAGCATGTTGTTATTTCAGATAATCAACATGGAAATAAACTTAATACTGAAACTTAATAGATGAGAGGAATAATTTCATGGTTATAAGAATTACCAGGAATGTAATGGGGTATTAAAGAAATTTTCCTAAAAAAGTTTTAAAAACAGGGTAAGTACATAATCAGATTTATTTCAATAATATTGTCTGGGGTTAGAGGAGGGGACAATTCTCTCTCAGGGTTCATTTAAACAAGCATTTATTAAATGACTACCAAGACATTGAGCACTGTGAGATTTAGAATACAGGAAAACAAAAGTCATTTCGCCTGCTTTCAAGGAATTTACATTTCAATGGCAAAGGTAGGTAAAGAGATATAATGTACAGAAAAATAATTATGATCCAAGACAGGAAATTATAATTATGATTCCAAGACAGGAAAAAAGATGAAAAGAGACAGCGTTCCAGGAAAATCAGAGCAGCAAAGATCACTTTCAACTTGCAGACAGAACTCAGTTTATTATGCCATTTTTCTTTACCACTATAAATAAAATAAGGAACAAAAATAAAGGGTGGTGGAACCATTACTTAAGGAAAATAAATTTTATATGGATATGACTAATGCAATTAACAAGTGAATTTACTTATTAAATTGTTTTTATATTCAATTCAATGTTCCAACAGATGTGAGAGAGAGAGAGAGAGAGAGAGAAAGAGAGAGAGAGAGAGAGAAAGAGAGAGAGAGAGAGAGAGAGAGAGAGAGAGAGAGAGAGAGAGAGAGAGAGAAGAGAGAGAGAGAGAGAGAGAGAGAGAGAGAGAGAGAGAGAGAGAGAGAGAGAGAGAGAGAATGAAAGGGGGAGAGAAGAGAGGGAAGGAAAGGGGTGGGGGGGAGAGAGTTCTGGATTATAGTTTGTCCTCTACTCTCCTATACAGCTCAATATAAAATAAATACATATTAGTAAATACTTCTTCCTAAAATAATACATTTCTATGTGACTGGCACTGTAGTTATTAAGGAGTACTTTATTCTCTAGTGTGTCGAGACATAAATTTTTTTTTTTTTTTAAATCATGGGGTTGGAGATGCTTTGGCATGATGAGAGGGAATTTTTTTTCTTCTATCAAATATCATTGATTCACAAACCATTCTCCAATTGATAAATGGTCAAAGGATATGAACCAATTCTCAGATGATGAAATGAAAGAGTGTTCCAAATCTCTACTGATCAGAGAAATGCAAATTAAGACAACTCTGAGATACCACTACACACCTGTCAGATTGGCTAAGATGACAGGAACAAATAATGATGAATGTTGGAGGGGATGTGGGAAAACTGGGACACTAATACATTGTTGGTGGAGCTGTGAAAGAATCCGGCCATTCTGGAGAGCAATTTGGAACTATGTCCAAAAAGTTATCAAACTTTGATCCAGCAGTGCTGCTATTGGGCTTATATCCCAAAGAAATACTAAAGAGTGGAAAGGAACCTGTATGTGCCAAAATGTTTGTGGCATTTCTTTTCGTAGTGGCTAGAACTGGAAGATGAATGGATGTCCATCAATTGGAGAATGGTTGGGTAAATTATGGTATATGAAGGTTATGGAATATTATTGTTCTGTAAGAAATGACCAGCAGGACGAATACAGAGAGGCTTGGAGAGACTTACATCAACTGATGCTGAGTGAAACGAGCAGAACCAGAAGATCGCTGTACACTTCAACAACAATACTGTATGAGGATGTATTCTGATGGAAGTGGAAATCTTCAACATAAAGAAGATCCAACTCACTTCCAGTTGATCAATGATGGACAGAAACAACTACACCCAGAAAAGGAACACTGGGAAATGAATGTAAACTGTCTATCTACCCAGGTTACTTATACCTTCGGAATCTAATACTTAACATGCAACAAGAAAATTGGATTTACATACATATATTGTATCTAGGTTATACTGTAACACATATAAAATGTATGGGATTGCCTGTCACCTAGGGAGGGGAAGGGAAGGAGGGAGGGAGGGGAAAATTTGGAAAAATGAATACAAGGTATAATGTTATAAAAAAAATTGCTCATGCATATATACTGTCAAAAAAATTTATAATTATAAAATTAAAAAAAAAAAAAAGAAAATAAAACAATCACCAGATATACAATAAAAGTAAAGCACAGTCATTCAAAAAACCAATTTTTAAAATTTTAAGCAATTTTATATGGGTATGATGAATGCAAATAAGTGAATTTACTTATTAAATTGTTTTTATATTCAATTCAATGTTCCAACAGATCCACAATTTAAGTGAATCTGATATTTAAGAATAAGAATAAATTTAGGGATGCAAATGGTGATGTAATGGCTAAGAGTATTGGATCTATAGTTAGAAATATATGAGTTCAAATCCAACCTCTGACACTTACTAGCTGTGTGACTTTAGACAAGTCACTTAACATTTGCCAGTTCCAATTTCCTCATAATAACAGTACTTGCCTTCCAGCATGGTGAAGGTGAAATGAGATTATAAATAAAGCAATTTGGAATCTTATAAAAATACTAATACTATAAACATTATCATCATTATCATGTCTTTGTACTCAAGCTAAGTAAGAAATAAAACAATTATGCTTCAAATAATATCAGACAATCAGGGAAGCACAGGAAAGAGAGGAGCAAAGGGAAATTAGCGAGTTCGAGAGAGGAAAGGAAAGGCCACCTTTCTTCCTGAAAGTCAAAATTCTGTCTTAGGGGTTTTGCTTGAATTAGTCATTTTAGTTAAATCTATTAATCAAAATATTTTTTAAAAATTTTAAAATTTAAGTACTGGTATTATGGTAAATGCTGGGAATACAAAGAAAATAGTGAAATCACTTCTTTTTTCAGGGAGCTTTCATTCTAATGAATTGACAACGTCCACAGGAGGACTTCTCTAAGAAAGCTCTGACACCAAGAAGTTTTTAAAACTTGGGGAGAGAATCACTATACTGACTGCATCAAGACACTGAATATTACAAGATCTTCACAACAGTTACTTGAAAGTGATTGGTTTTGCACCCAAATAGGGGGAAAAAAACCAGATAAGTAAACAATGTATATTGTCCAGATCATGATATAAAAGTAGTTGGGTTGACAAATGGAGTTATTAGTCTTTTAGAATTTATATTTTGGATTGAACTCACTTAACTGATAATGAGCTGGACTTAAAACTTAATATGAGAAAGCAAATTGGATTGCATTTTGAAAACTGTTTTTTTTTTTCAATGAGTCCAAGCTCCTCTTGGACAGAAAATCTTATCTTTAATATCAATATTCCAATGATACTATGTATCTGCAAATCATGTGATATTAGTCTCCAAAGAATGAAAAGTACAATTACCCGAAGGGCAACAGATCAAAATCTGTTTAATTTAACAGATTCAATTAATCAATTTAATTCTTATATTAATAATTAATAGTATTAACATCTTAATAATAAGATATATTATATCTTAATTTATAAGATTACTTATGTATAAGTAATATATACTTATATAAGTATATGTGATATACTTATAGTATATAAGTACTATAGTACTTAGTGTACTATACACTACAGTGTATAGTGTGTGTATAGTGTATAGTTATACTATAAGTATAACTTACTTATAGTGGTTGTAAGTAGATATAAAAGATATCAAGGAAATGAATGAATGAGTAAGGGATAACAAAGTCACAGTCTGATGAACACTGGTACTCATTCCTTGTTAAAATTTCTAGAGGAATACTACCCATATTTGAAAGAAATCTTCTAATTGTGAAGGCATGAACATCAATTGGATACAATAAGGCAGCAAAATGGACTGTGATCATACTACACACAATCACAGATTTAGAAAAGGCAGAAATTTTAGAAGCTATGTAAACTAAATTAAACCTCTTATTTTAGAGATGAGGAAATTTCTGATTACTTTTCTTATTCAAGAAAATATTCAACATCTGATTAAAAAAACAGCTGGGAAAAATGGAAAGCACTCTGGCAGAAATCAGTTTTAGACCAAGACCTTACATCACATTCCACAATTCATTATAAATGGATATGTGAACATAATATTAAAGATCATACTATTAAGAAAATTAGAAAAGATTATATACTTCTCATAACTACAGGTAAGAGATGTATTTTTAAGCAAGCAAGGGACATAGAGGCAATTACAAAAGACGAAAGTGAAAGATTCTGCAAAGGCAAAAATAATGTTCCTAAGTAAGGAAACAGTCAAATGGAATAAAAAATCCTTTCATAATATTTCTCTGATAAGAGCTGGTATCCAAGATATATAAATAATTAACAAATACATGAGTATGTATGTCAAATAGCCACTGATCAATAGATAAGTGATCAAGGGATATGAATAAAGAATTTTCCAAAAAAAAAAATTACCAAATATTAACAAGCACAAAAATAATGCTTCAAATCACTAATGTTAAGTAAAATGAAAATCAAAACAACCCTGACATTCTACTTCAATAGTTTGCAAGTTGGCCCAAGACTGACAACAGTAAACATTGGAGGAACTCTGGGAAGAAAGCTACACTGTTGCACTGTTGATATGAATTGGTAAAACCATTTTGAAAAACAATTTGAAATTATATAAATTGACAAAAATGTCCACATTTTTTTAATCCACGAGAATTCCATTACTAAGCTAATACCTGCCTCCCTCAAAAGAGCCATTAGTAATACAGTCCTCATATGCATCAAAGCAATTACTCCTGCACTTTTTCGACAACAAAAAGTTGGAAAGTGGATTCTCATCAATTTGAGAATACTAAACAAATTCTAGTACATGTTTTTAGCATGTTTCTGTGGTGTGTGATGAATACTAAGAAACATGGGAAAAATCTATATAGACTAATCCAGAGGGAAGTAAGCAAAGCCAAGAAAACAATATACTGCCACAATGCAAATACAAAAGAGTCCCTCCCACACACACAAGTGAATGCAGCAAAATTACAGAGAACAAACACGACTTAAAAAGTGAAATGAGAGGATGTGTCATGAAGTGGTAGGTTGTAAGATCCACTTTTGGTCTTTTTCAATGTAGTGATCAATTGTGCTTAATTTTTCATCTTCTTTTTATTGCTTTAAATTATTATTTGTTATAGGAGAAAGTTCTCTGGGAGGGGAAAAGGATACTAGGGGAATACTATGGTGGTGTAAAAAACAAGACATCAATAGATCTAGAGATTTTACTTTTAAATAATATTCCCTTCATTTTCCTTATAGAATCTATCAATAACAAATAACTTGATAATTATAACTTTTACTCATTATGACAACTCTAGCTATAACATAAAATTTAAAGTAGGCAATAAGTAAAACTATAAAAATATGTCATAAAGAAACCATTTAAAAATTCTCTATAATTGTTTCCCAGACAAACTCCTCCATATGTTGTAGTCATAATCAATTTACAACTTCACTTATTTTAGGTAACACAAAAATCACCCTTTTCTCTTTTCTATGCCTCACTACTATATGATGTATAAACATATCCTGTCCTTTATGTACATGAGCATCTTAAAAAAAAAAAAAAAAAAAAAAAAAAACTAACTACATGGAAATGTTAAACATCAGCTGTTCGTAGTTAATTCAGTTTTAAAACAAAGTTAACTTAAGAAAAGACACCCAAGATGTTATTTGGCTGGGAGAATCTTTATTTTTAAAGATAAGGACAGGAATTAGACCTCTCATCTAAAAGGAATGCCAGGGTATATAAAGTCCCTCTATCAAAGTAGGTTAGTCCCTTTTCTCCTTATAACCTTAACTAAGATTTGCCTAGAAGCCTGAGAGGTTAGGGGACTTTCTCAGAGTCACTTGGCCAGAATGAGCCAGAACAAAGAAATAAGCTCTGTTTTAAAAAAAATTACATCATTTATAATTAGAAAAAGTAATGAAATAAAAATTTTCAATTAGAAATGAATTTTTAAAAATCACCTAAAAATAGAAAAAAATCTGTATCATTTCCCTTAAAACAATTTTATCAGGGTTAAAATCATATTTGGGCCAAAGACTCAAACTAATTTAATAATTAGTTCATTACAAAATACTTGAATTTTCTGAAGTTGTGACTTTTTTATAACAAGAAATGTAATTGAATATGATTTTTTTTTTTTACCTTAAAGTCAAAGTAAAATTAGCATTTCTAACTTATTCAAAAATAGTAAGTCTGAAAGTTTGGCACATGATATACAGTATGGAAGTAGGGTAACAGACTGGCTACTTACTGATCCAGAAAAATGACACTTATTCAAACAACTGAGAATTCCACTACAATGGCCTCAAAGAAATTTTGAACAGAGAACCATTTATATCACAGTTAGATACTAGGGAAAAATATCCTAATATAAAATATTTTCCCTAATGTTTTAAAGAATAAAATCACATTCTTGAATTAGTAATAAGAATCTAACAAAGAAACCTCAAGCAAAATGAAAAATAATTGTGAAGATCTGATTTATTCTATACAGTCAGAGTACCAAAAAGTGAAATATACAAAGATTGTATTAAGACTGATTAAATAATTTGAAAAGAGAAGTTAGAATCTATCAGAAAAAACCCCCAGAAAATTCTAACCAAAACATCATTTTCCTTGACAGGTTAGAAATTAGAGCACCATGGCTTATTCAATTATTTGATCTCCAAATAGGTTCTCCCTAATTCTTTCTTAGATGACAGCCAAGAAACATCAAGGACTATAAAATGGCCACTTCATAACAGCCAACTTTTTGTCCAAGAAAAAAAAAATTTCAAGACCTCCAAATCTTTTGGAGTTTGCCTCCAATTCATCTTTGCATTGAAATGTCAATACTTAAAATATGGACACCATCTGACAAGCTAAAGAGGGTTTCTTGGGTTTTTTGGCATATTAAATCAAAATCAAGAATGCTGAAATTTTTATACTGTTCCTTTTTTAACACAAAAGGTGAAGACTGTTTATTAACGTTAATACACTTAAATCTTCTAGGAAGAAGCTGCCTACTCTTTTATATATATATGATCTAGAGGTGTAGAATTAATATTCTTCATTCTTATAAAATCACATAGTGAGTGACATAACACAACAAGAAAAATAACCTTTGAAACAATCATGAAAATGCCTCCACCAATGTTGTTACCATGGTAACTGCTACAGGCTGTTTCTCAGGAAAACATCAATGTCACTAAATCCCTAATACAAGGTTTTCTTATAAAATTCTACTTTTGCAATATACTCCTAACTTGATGAAAAAATAACTACAATAGTCATAAAAATGTATTGCCTTTTATCTAAAGATATCTAAACTCCCTTACTAATATAGTTTTTCTGAGTACTTACTATCTAAAAGAAATAATTAAAAATTAAGTTCTAGCAGCAGCTATACCAATTTTAGTCTAACTCAATATTATTGCCAATAAATGACAAATCATATTTCTATTTAATTTCAGGGTTTTAGTATAGTTTAAAATAAAAAAAAAAAACACAATAGAAAATGCAACATATTTCACACAACTACATATAAGGTACAAATAACCAGTACTTCAATTTTTTAATCATACTGTTACATGATGTTTTTATTTAGTTAGTGATTTGAGGAGAATTAGCTATGCTAGAAGCTTAAGCTCTCTAATTAAACTCTAATACTATCCTAACTCCCAAGTAGTGTATCCCCAAATCAAGCAAAATCCACTAAGCACACACCTGGGTCCTCAGGCTATATATCCTAAGGTAAAAGCTATTTTATTCCCCGAGGAGCTAATGGGGAAGAAAGCTAGCACAAAGACAAACAAGAGAGAACTATGGAAACCGAATGTAGATTGACACATGCTATGGTCACTTATTTTTTTCTTTAAACTTGACTTATTTCGATGGTAAAGATTCTTGTTCACAACAGAACCTTAGATGACTTAATAAGAATGATGAATAGTTATAAAGAGTGGATAAGATTTATTCCAGAAGGTTTTAAACTTTGTTATTATCATCAATAATTCCTATTAGACTTCAAAAACATTAATTTAAAAAAAATTAATTTGACTCAGATAACAAGAAGACTCAACATAAGGAATGCTGCTTCTAAATGTAACCTCCAGCCATTATGGAATAATTCATATCCTATGAAGAATACAGGAAGACAACCTGAGGACTTCTAATCAACAACAGGGCTTTCTGAATACTCTAAATTTCCAAAATAAACTAGTAAAACCTAAATCACTTTTTTCATACACATGAAAAAAGCTTCAAATCAAAGTAAGAGATGGAAGGAAACCTCTAGAGGCTATCAAGTCATTTTACAGACAAAGAAACTGAGGCTGAGAGACGCTAAGTAATGTGAAAGGGTCACAAAGCCAATTAAGTGCATTATGAGGCAGGATTTGAACTTGTGTGTGTGTGTGTGTGTGTGTGAAAATAAGCAGGGGGCAGCTAGGTGGCACAGTGCATAGAGCACCAGCCTTGAATTCAGGAGGACCCGAGTTCAAATCTGGTCTCAGACACTTAACACTTCCTAACTGTGTGACCCTGGGCAAGTCACTTAACCCCAGCCTCAGGAAAAAGGGGGGGGAAAGAAAAAAAAGAAAGAAAATAAGCAGCCCAGGATTCAATGTGCCACCTAAACAGTTTTCAGAAATTGATTTCCAAAATAACTATAAAATACTAAAAGATCAATTATTTCTCAGAGAGGAGAAAAAATGATCTCAATCATATTATTTTCTGATGCTTATAACAAATGAAAGTAAAAGCACTTAGCTTTCAGAAAAGGAAACAAAAACAGACTATCATCTCACACTGTCTCTAGGACATCTTTCCTGGACACTTCATCTCTACCACTCGCATATACCTTCTGAACTCACTGTGTTTACTGGTGGTCAGAGGTAGCCAGGTGACACAATAGACTTGGAGTCCACAAAATTAGAGTTAAATTTCTGCCTCAGAAATCTATCAGGTATGCACCAGGGCAAGTCACTTAAGCCTTCTCAGCCTGAATTTTCTCATCTGTAATATGGGAACAATGGCACCTACCTCTAACAGTTATTGGAAGACAAAAGATAAGACTTAAAGCACTACATCTTGGTTCCTCTCTTCCTCCTCCCACCATTTACCTTTTCTCCCATGTCTGAAACCTTGGCATATCTTCTTTCTCCTATTCCATTAGCACGTCCCATGGATTCTATCCTTAACAACATCTTTTACATCTCTCCCTGTCTATTATCTCACATGGCTACCTCTGATCACCAATAAACATAGGGCATTTAGAGGGCACGTATAGGTAGAAATATCTAGACCTTGACAAGCTGTCCTTGTTCTTTTCTATCCCCATAGTCATTGGTCTAATACAAACTCTTCTCATCAGCTACTTTGGACTATTATAACAGCCTTTTTAAAAAAATTCATTTAGGGGTAGCCAGGTGGTACAGTAGACAGAGAACCAGTCCCAGAGTCAGGAAGACCTGAGTTCAAATTTGGCCTCATAATACACTCATTATTTATTCATCTATTTGTGAGGCACTTGGCATCACACCATCTAAGTAAGTGTTTAAGTGTCTGAGGCCGAATTTGAACTCAGATCCTCCTGACTTCAGGGCCAGCACTCTATCCACTATGCCATCTAGCTGTCCCCTATGATAACCTTTTAACAGATCTTCTGCCTTTGTTCTCTTTTCCTTTCAAGAAATCCCCCCATTAGAACTTCCAAAATGTTATTTTACGTAAATCATGCACTTATATTGGTGTAGTAGAAAGAATATTAATTTTGGTATCAGAAGACCTGCATCTGATTCCTGGCTCTGAGGCCTATCCTAGGCAAATCATCTATCCTCTGTGGGTCTCAGCTTTCTCATCTGTAAAATGTGAAAATAATGTAGTACTACCCACCTAATAGTGATAGTATAAGAAAAGTACTTGGTTAACCATAAAATACTATTTTCAGAAATATATTTTATTTTAATTTTATTGTTTTCTAGATATATGTCATATCCTCTTATAGTGGAAATAATACAGGATTTGGAGTCAGAGGAATTCTGCCCCACCTCAGTCACCTACCACCTATAAGAACTTGGACAGTCAATCAATAAATAATTGTAAAATACTTGCTATGTGCTAGGCACTGTGCTAAGTGCTAGGGATACAAAAAGAGGCAAAAGACAATCTCTGTCCTCAAGAAGCTTATAATCTAATATGGGAGACAACCTGCAAATAAATACATACAAAGCTAGTCACTTAAGTTTTCTGGCCATGGTTTCCTCACCTATAGAATGAGGGGGTTGATCTAGATCACTCCAAGGTTCCTTCCATTTGTAAATCTTTAATCCCATGCTTTTACATATTCTATATCATCCTGTGACTTGACTGTATGTACTTGAAAATAGAGACAGATGCTGAATTATGTAAACTTGCTCTATCTTTCAACAGCAAAATGTTCTGTATATGGTACAGTTTTAGTAAGCTGTTTTTAAACTGAATTCACATGATTATTATCTAAGTTTTTGGAAGGATCTAACATATGTATATACATGTATACATTTGTCCATGTATACAAGTATATATAGAGACATATATATGTGTATATATGTGCGACATGCATATGGAGAATTAAACATTTTTTGCTTGGGTTCAGAATATAAGCTTAGACAATGTTTACAGGGAGACAGACTTACATAAGAAAGAACTTCCTAACCATTAGAACTGTTTAAAAAAAGAAAAGAAAAAGGGAACCAGATACTGAGAGGTAGAGTTCCCTAATACTGGTGATTTTCAAAGAAAGATAGTATTTACATATCTATTTATAGGCAGAAATAGATATCTATACAGATATCTAGAAAGTATAAATAAGTCTGGACATCTCTCTTGAAAGAGATATCTTTTTATTTATACTTAGAGACAAGAAGGAATTCATTCTTTGAGAAGATTCAGACTAAGGGAACTCTTGAGATTCCTTGCAACTGTGAAATATATTTTATCATTTGTTCTGTTGGCCTAAATTTATAGTTTATATAAGGTCACAAATGTGACCTCCCAGTTTTCTATGTACTATAAAACATATTTAGTTTTTCTTTGAAGTGCCAGTTGTGAAGACTGAGTTAGCTCCCTGTTGACCTCAGGATCAGCAAAAATCTTTGGTCTTGAGGAAGAGAAGTAAAGGAGATGGACGAAACTCCACGAGGTTTAACACCAACCTCCTCTCTCCTAGAGTTCTGGTCCAAAATGACTCTGGCTTATCTTACTCCACCCCCTAATCCCTCCTACAATTATCTGTATACACCAAAAGATGAAGCTAGCACAGAATACTGAGAAGGGTCATTTTCCAAGCAAATGTTAATAGAATATTGTCCAATAATGAGTCTTAAGTGCTGGGTTGTCTGATTCCAGTGCCCCTATTCAGAGTTTCAGCCCTTTACACCAGTTGAGTAGCTTAAAATACTCTCAAAGAAAGAATCTCACCAACATAAATTAAAAGCAGCTGATAGTGCAGCAGGATAAAGCTTCTGGCCTGGAGTCAAGAAGATCTTAATTCAAATCCAGCCTCACATACTTATTAGCTATGTGACTTTGGGCAAGTCACTTAATCCCTGTTGGCCTTAATTTTATCATCTGTAAAATGAGGATAATAATGGCAAATACCTCTTGGGGTTGTACTGATAATTAAATGAGATTACATTAAATGCTCTACAAACACTACACAAATGTTAGCTATCATTATTTTTCAAATATCCTCCATAACTTGCAGATGAAAATTTATTTCTGTAGACAAAAAGGGTGTACATTTGAGTGAAATGGAGGGAGGCTTTGAACTAATAATACTTGGGGAAAGGTTAAAGAAAAAAAACAAAAACAAAACAAAAACCAGTGATTGCATGCAGTTTTTGAGTTAAAAGCTTTCTCCCCTCCTTACAACACAAGAACAAATCAGGTAATAACTGTGGTTTCCACGGAGATAGGGAACTAGAGGGA
This sequence comes from Sminthopsis crassicaudata, assembly GCF_048593235.1. Classification (NCBI taxonomy): domain Eukaryota; kingdom Metazoa; phylum Chordata; class Mammalia; order Dasyuromorphia; family Dasyuridae; genus Sminthopsis; species Sminthopsis crassicaudata. The sequence goes on along the minus strand of NC_133620.1, from coordinate 69,472,003 downwards.
TCAGGGAGCTCAATTTGCAGTTAAATGGACTGGAAACAATCTCCAGAACTGGAAGAAGAGACAGATAAAAATATACATGACAGCCAAAGGGGACTTTTCCCAACAATTTTCTTTTCTCTCCTGGCTTCAAAAAAGAATAAGGAATCTGACCAAAGCAAACAGAATGCCAAAGTGTCAGAGCATAGGAGCTAATGCATATAAATCACGACCTCTCATTTACTCAGTAGTTCTCCCCATTCTGAGTTGCTAATTTGCTTCTTTTCACTCCGTAATTATGCATTTACTGAATAGTAGTAATACTAGGATATCTTGGAAGGGCAAAGCAGATAAAAAACTACTACTAAGCCCACAGGAGACTTAATCTTAATGAGAGATAACTATAACAAGTGGATATGGGGTCAGAATAAGAAAAAAAACACACAGGGTCTTCAAAAACCTTTTCATAATCAATATACTACCTTTATGAGTACTGTAAAGAGCTGCAAATGTCACCACGAAGAAAGTTGTGGAGTATTTGCCAGCATTAGCTAAGTGAGGAAAGGCCCTTTTCGTGTCTCGGTACCGGCGCAGGCACTGGACGAATCGCAGCCATGCTGGAATGCACTGAACAATGGCTCGCACTCCATAGGTATATGAGTGGCAAACATCTCCTCCTCCTGTGAAGATTTCAAAGGAAGAAACAAATCATAAATTTAACTTTTTTTCTTTTCTGCATTCTCATTCTGCCTCATTCTCTTTACATTCTCTGGAAAGACAAATTAGCTTACCGCTCTCCATAACACAACAAAATGAAATTTTGTCACACTATTTAACTTCGTGTTCACATTACTTAGCCTCTTAGTATTTAACTACTGGTAGCAGATCTATAAAATGAGGAATGATGAATTCTCAGATTATTTCCTTCTCTATAATAGTTTTATAGTCAAAACTTTTTTAGGAGTCAGTTAGTTCAACAAGGGAAGAAAGGCTGTTGGAAAGCTGTGATTTCTCATTTTTCTCTAGGCTCCTGCTCTGAAATTACTCAAAAAGTCTTCCTGTAGAGTGTGTGAAGGCTATGGCTTGTCTACCTAAAACTGCAAAGGCAACCAGTTCATTTGATAACCAAAAGTTTTGGGGGTTTTTTTTTGGGGGGGAAACACAAAACTACAACCACTTCTTTCTTTACCACTTCTTTAAAATCTCAGCATTTTTTAATTCACTTAGCACAATGCCTTACTAAAATGAAGCAGGAATCAATGCAAGGACGAAATGTAATTGTCCTGCAACAATGCAGTTGCAATACAAATAGAAAGATGCTATAAAAATCTACTCTTGGTTTTCACAGTTCTTAGAGTGAAACTATAAGTCTCCTAGTAAATAGATTGAATTTAAAGCATCCACAGGATCAAATGTGGTCCTACACCTTATACTTCACATTTTTGAACCTTGGCTAACTTGTCTGTCAATAGTAATAATAATAATAATAAATATGAATAAGAATAATCAATTATATTTGCATTATCCAATTCAAAATAAATTAGTGAAAAGCCTAAAAGAGATAATGCACAGCAAAATATTTTATGAATTGTAAAGCATTATTTATAATATGGTAAATATTAATTACAATTATTACAACACAAAATTTACAAACTAAATTATATCAGATGAGTATGAATGCAAAAAAATATACAAAATGTTGAGTTTTTGATATTATGCTTTCACCACAATTCTAATCAGCATTTCCAAAATTTTCAGGAAGTTTAGTCTTGAGTGTGGATGCACGTTTTTCCCCTACCTCCCATTTTATCTGGCAAGAGGCCTTTGCTTTCATCCCATTTGAGCTCAAAGCTGTAGAAGCAGATCATATATTCCAGGTCCATAAGTAACACCGTCAGGCTGTTCAGCTGATCGGCCAGCCAGAAATCAGCAAAGCCTACCTTATGGAAGGGGGCTGTGAACACTCGGAACTGGGAGAAGAAAAACAAGACACAAATATGGAAACATGAAAAACCAATATATTTTTAATTTCTCCAATTCATGGCTGTTGGATCGTGCAGCAGATAATTGGTTAGGCTGCTAACACAGAGACTGCTAAACCAATCACAGATAAACAGGAATACCTGGTAACTGTTGGCTGACTCAGTACCATAGCTCACAAGTGAGTTATATGGGCAGTTGTGTGAAGGAGAGTCAGTGTGAGAAGTTGAGTAGAGAACTAAGGGAAACAAAGAAGGGAAGAGACTCTCAATATGGAGTGGAGATGGAGGGCCCCTCTGCCTCTCAGGGATGACTTGAGCAGGGGAGGATGCTCTGATCCAGTGACTCCTTTGGGGTTCCATTTGACTCTTGAAAGATAGTTATCAAGTGTGAAATTCACCAGGGCATCTCCTGGCTGCCATCTACCTCAGTACCTCAACCCAGTGAATCTTCTTCTTTCTCCCATCCAATGAATACAAATTTCCTTTTGAGGAGGGGAGCCCTAAAACGCTTTCTCTTTCTCTCTCTCTGACTTTAGGGGGAGGAGGAAACACTAAGCTCTCCCCTGAGAGACCTGCCCCAGGGAATCAAGATAAAGTGACTTCATTCTATTACCTGAGTAGAATCCAACTCTGTTGAGTTGGAGTTTAGCCCAGAGACACTCATTCAATTCCAAGATTCTCTATTTTGATTCCAGCTCAAACTGCTCTCAGTCCCCACCAAGAATTGCTCATAAAACAAGTTTCCTTCAATCCATCTCCTTGCAGAGGACCTAACATGCCATGCTAAGGAACCTCCCTCTCCCCTTTGCATAAGCTGCAATCCTCTGCCCAATGAAATTATATTCTCTTTCAGTATTACTGTGTCTTTATCTTTCTCACTTATTTCCCTAACAAGACCTTATTCACCTCTGTTGGGATTTCTCTGTTAGAAACTCTCTCTCTTAGGTTTGGAGAGACTTACATCAACTGATGCTGAGTGAAATGAATAGAACCAGAAGATCACTGTACACTTCAATGCTGTATGAAGATGTATTCTGATGGAAGTGGAAATCTTCAACATAAAGAAGATCCAACTCACTTCCAGTTGATCAATGATGGACAGAGGTAGCTACACCCAGAGAAGGAACACTGGGAAGTGAATGTAAATTGTTAGCACTACTGTCTGTCTGCCCAGGTTACATGTACCTTCGGAATCTAATGCTTATTGTTCAACAAGAAAATGGTATTTACACACATGTATTGTATCTAGGTTATATTGTAACACATGTAAAATGTATGGGATTGCCTGTCATTGGGAGAAGGGAGTAGAGGGAGGGGGGGGATAATTTGGAAAAATGAATACAAGGGATAATATTATAAAAATATATATATTAAAAAAAAAAAAAAAAAAAGAAACTCTCTCTCTTTCTCTCTCTGCCGGGACTGCCAGGACTCATCTGCTAGATGAATTCAAATTATAAACTGTGTTTGCCAATTTAACTTTTCGGGTTTGTAAATTCATTTACAAAGGATCTGCACCGCCAGAAGTGGGTTCTCACAACTCCCTGCCCTGCACCAAACCTTATCATTTGACTCTTTGGGAACCGAGGAGAGCTGAACCTCATCACTTTGTGCCCATATGACATGGGAAAGGGGGTGGAAGACTCGTACTCATATTGATGGCAGCAAGAATGAGCATTGCCACAATGAGGAGGATTCCTCACATGATTATGCAATCAGACTGCCCCGAAATGCTTGTTATGGGACATAATGATTTTGTAGAAAATCATTCACTATTAGAAAAGGGACATGTGCCACTGTGGTAGATTGTGTGTCATTATAGTTCCCTGGCATGGCAAACATTCAAGAAACTCTCATCCCTATGCTATAAAAGGCTACTTGGATCAGTTTTATGCGAGGTGATAGGCAGGCCCCTTTGTCCCCAGCAGGCACACTCACTCCTTTCTTCTACAAGAGAGAATGGCCTTCCATTTCCTAATTACTCGCTCTTCTTTCTTTACTGTGAAGGTTCAGCATCAGAGTGCTAGGAGTATTCATACCTCTGTCTCTATCATAATTCACGACATTCTGTTAGACTTTGTTTTGTCTTTTGTTTATGGGCATATTCCCATCAAGTTTGGCTTTTTTTCTTTTCTCTTCTGTTTATTTTCTCTTTCGTTTCATTTGTTCCACTGAGGTTATTTTTATAACTGAAACTGGGTATTAGGTGCAGAGATGACAAGTATTTGCCTGGAGAGGTCTTGAATGCCTATGGTGATTAGGTTTGAGGACTTTTGTTAGTAGTTGATAAATTTAATACAATAAATGTTTAAATGTTCATAAAAGATTTGTTCTCTGCATGAGCCCCTGTTTTGGTAAGCACACTAAGGAAACCTAATGGTAGGCCTAAGAAAGGTCATCCTGACTGAGAATGCTAGTTAACTAATCATGCATGATAGGCTCTGATTCTAGATTTTACAAGGTTTGGTAGGCTATGTTGATATGGGTTTGAACTGAAGCAAGTTGTGTGGGAATCTAACTTTGGTTCAAAACTGCTCCTGATGGGTCTAGTAAACTCAGATCTGTCCCTTACAAAGAATCTCTTACATGAAGAGCTTCTATCACATGCCATCCTCCTCATATTAAATGTTTTAAAATGAGCCTCCCAAATTCAGGTGGCTAAATCTATCCTTAAGCAATGTGGTACCAGGAAGAGAAAGGCAGACATGGCCCTGGAAGATCACATTCCAACCATCACCTGACTTTATGTCATTATATAACCTCAGGCAATAGGTAAAATCGGGTTCTTTCCCTTCTGATAAAAGAGAAATTTATACCAAATGATTCCCTTTCAGACCTAAATCTATGACCCCTCTGGCAAAAAGAAATGTAAGGAAAAGATTCAAAGGAAGTAACATAGTTGGGAGCATAACATCATCCTGCACAGAAGGAAAACAAAGTCTGACACAGTCTTAGGGCATCAACTTGTGATAAAGTAAGAGCAGTCTAGAACAAAGATCCTTTTTCACATTGTCAAGGTATATACTGTAATTCCCCTGACACTGAGCGAGTCAAAGGTTATGTCTGTAGCCTGGAACCTTATTGGAGCAAAAGGGAAAGAAGTAGAACAAAATAAGGAGTAAAGAAAGAGAAACAAATAGAAAGAAGAGAGTAATGAGAAAAAGGAGAAATTGAGAGAAGTAGGAAAAGACAAGGAAAGGAGTTGATGGAGTAAAAAAGATGAGAGCAAAAAAATTGCTTATACTTTTATCTCTACTATTACTATATTATTATAAAAACAATGAGGAAAGACACTATTGATTCTATTTAAAATATATCATGCTTCTGAGACCTATGCATACTCCAAAGTCCTTTATATAAGAAGAAATCTAGGATTTCCATTATTTTCTCATAAGAACAATCTACTTTTCTTATTTAGTTTCAAATGCTTTTCTAAATCTTTTTTTTTTACTGAAATTTTATCAATATTCACCTAAGAAATTCTACCAGTTAGTCTTATACTTCCTAAGAATTCCCTTTTTGGTGAAAATTCTAAATCAAGTTGTCTTTTGCCCAAACCTTTTAAAAGTTCTTTATGGATTTTGATTGAGGTGGAAATAATTTATATATTAAGTAACATCATAAATATCATGAGAAAAGAGCATTCTACATATCTGTTATTAAATACTATAACAGCAAATCTTTCCTTTAATACCTATTGTAATTCAACTCAGCATTTACTAATAGCCTACTGTGTGAAAAGCATTATGTTACAGATGATGAGAATATAAAGACAAAAACCAAAGGAATCCGTTGCCTTAAGGAACTTCCGTCTGGCCATCATTCTAAACTCCTTCTCAACTTTTAACAGTGTTGATACTTTATTAGTTATGATCAAAGTTGAACATATCTAACTGTTAAATGAAAACACTATAGTTTAGAAAGTTTTACAATTTCACCATTGCTCTTTCAATTAATATACTAATTAGTAAGAACTACTTTTCAAAGAAGAATGTGATTATAGTAAAGAACAAACTAGATGGTTGAATGCCATGATTTGAAAATTTACAAATTCTATTTTAGGATGACCAAATATTCTAATGAAATTAATAGAATTCTAGTGCTCTATTTCCTTAAGATCCATTCACTCAATCTCTTTGAAATTTAATTTTTATCCTCACTATTCTACTTAAATTACAAATTCAATTTTCAAAATCATTAATGTCCAAATGCAATATCCTTCCCTTCCTCTTCCCCTTCTCCAAACCCTGTCCTGATTTCATTTTGCTTGGCTTTTCTGACCACTCTGTTCCTTCTTGTTACTCTTTTCACTTCCATGCCACTAGGATGGCTCCATTTTTAACTTAAACTATTCCTTTCCTAGCTCTTTCTCCTCTTTTGCACTTTATATCTCAGAGTCTACTATGTTATTAATTTTAGCAATCTCTCTTCTCTTTACAAACTTTCTCTTGGGAGACTGTTAGGATTCTTAGAAGGTGCTAAGTCACTGGAATTAATAGAGACAATAATTATCTAATTTAGCATGGTTCAGTATGATTGATCTGATCCTACAAAGAGATGTTATGGGCCAGAACTTGAAACAAGGTACTGAGTGAAATTGAAGAGACAATGGTTAAATCTAATTTAACATTGATTTAATCCTATAACAAATAATGGTTTCCTAGTGATGAACTGATTGGTGTATACTCAGTGGGCAAAATATAAGCAGGAGGGCCAAGGAGGACTCTGGGAGAACTTCAAGGGAACTTCGGGAGATTCAGAGTCAAAATTTATTCCCATTTCCACCTTTGTGCTGGATGGAGACATTTGGACAAGGGTTTTCGGGAACAAAGGAGAGAGGAAGGCCTTCAGAAAACTAGCCGAGCCCCAAGTGAAGGAGATAAGATTTTGGAAGAGATAATAAAGGAGCTGGACTTTAACTCTTGGCTGCATTTGGGACTATTGAACTGAACTGAAACTAAGGCTGCTTCCAGAAGCTCCCCAAAAAGATCTGCTCCCAGAGAAGATTACATTTTAGAGAAGAGAACATTACAGGAGACCACCTTTATGTGAATGATTAAAAGAATGACATCTCCTCCTGAATCTTCCCCCTAAGTTTCAGACATATTTTCAACTGCCTCTGGACTTCTCTAAAAATGGAAAGATAGGAAATATATCCAAAACATCATCTTTCTTCCTATGCTATCTCTCTTCCTTATCTCTGCTTATGGTACTAATATTTCTCTACTTTTGAAAACTGAAAACCCAGGAAGTCATATCTTGATGCTTTCTTCTCTTTACCTCCCACTTCCAATCAGTTCCCAAATTCTATAAATTCTACCTCTAAAAGTATGCTAGTCATCTTTAACCTTTTCCTTCCTACTGTCACTCTAGCTTATATCATTATTAGCTTAACTTAGAATATTATAATAGGCCTTTAATCTAGTCTCCCCCTGCTCGAATCAATCCTTCACACCAATGCCATAAACATTTTTTCTATTTTCTCTCTAATGAAAAAACTTCCACTGATTATTAAATGCCTAATAAATAAAGTACAAACTCTTTAACTTGGCAGTTAAGGCTCTCTACAATATGGCTGTCAATATATTTTACTAGATTTATTTCTGTTCATGAAATCTTCCATCGGAATTAGGCTATTCATTGTTCCCAGTCTCACCCTGCTTTCTGTGCTTTTGCTCATGCTATTCCAAAGGAAAAGATTTCTTCCTAATTGCACCTCTGTTTAAAAAAACTAAACAAAACCAAACTAAATCTAAACTCTCTTCTTTCAAATGCCAGCTGCCTGTCTCATGAACCTCCCCAACCCCCAACTTACCTTTATGCCCTCCTCTTCCACCCTACTTTGTACAAATTGAAAATGAAGTCTTCTTCCTGAAATGTCTCACAGTACTTTGAATCTCTTCCATGGCTTACCATTGTCTTACAGATAGCATAGCCTTAATGAATTATCTGCAGAATACTATTCATTCATGTGGTTCCACTCTTCTAGAACCTCTATTTTAAGGATGGGCTCAAACCAGGCTGCTTTCCAGTACTAGCTCTTCTGATGCTCCAGACTTTGCTACCATGTCTCAGAAGCCTTCTCACCCTTCCAACCTTCTCGGTGATCTTCTCATCCTGGAATATTTCTCTATCCGCATGCCCCCCTTTTTATGTATGATATTTGGATAATAGAGCCATTTGGTACTTAATGTGTATATTATAAGAAAGAAGAGTCAAACATGTGGCCCATGCAATTTATTACATTCCCAAGTATAGTCTGAACTAGATTAAAATATAATTGGAATATTCAATAAAATAAATATGTACTATGTTACTACATGGTTTTCTAAGTCAAACCCATAGAGATCCCTCTTTAGTACCCCTCTTTTCTTTTTTTTCCCTTTTTTTTTTGAGTTTAAAACTTCTAGTAAGACTGCTCTAAATTTATTTTTCAATAACTTTTTTTTCCAGTTTTTTGTAAAGCAGTTCTTTTTCTTTATTTTAATTTAATTTTATTTTTGATGAAACAATCAGGGTTAAGTGATTTGCCCAAGATCATACTACTGGTATGTGTTAAGTCTGAGACTGAATTTGAACTCAAATACTCCTGACTCCAGGGTCAGTGCTCCCTCCACTGTCTATCTAATTGCTTCTTTTAATAATTCTTGAAGAAAAAAATCACTGTCTCAGTAATCTGTGTTCATGGATTTACTGTAAACTAGATTGCTTTGTGTATTTGTTTCTGGGTCTTGCTTAACTATTTGTTATCTAGATCAGATCTAGCTTTGCTCCTCATTGTTAGTGTTATAGCTTGAGATCTTGTAGAAACATGTCTCCTATTCCCTACTCCAAATGCATTGATGTTCTTGCCTAATTTAAAGTAGTATGTCTTTGGTAATTTGGTTAGTATAGCAATAAATGTGTATAATAATTTGAATATTACTACTCTAACACTATCAGTGTTTTATACTATGTTTTTGTTCAATGATTTTTCATTGATGTATAACTCTTCATGACTCTTCTTTGGGATTTTCTTGGTAAAGATACTAAAGTGGTTTGTCATTTCCTTCTCTAGTTCATTTTATAGATAAGGAAACTGAGGCAAACAGAATTAAGCAACCTGTCCAAGTTCACACAGCCAGATTGATGAGTCTTTCTGATTCTAGGCCACTATGAATTTCCTACATATTCCTTGCAATCTTTTTAGTTGGCAAAGTCAATCAATAAAGTTTTGTAAATCACCTACTACATGCCAAGTACAACGCTAAGCTGGGGATACAAAAGACATAAAAAGACAGTTCCTGGTCTGAAGAAGCTCACAATCTAATGTGGAGTCAATAAGTAAATAAATAAAATCAAAATGAATTATATACTGGATAAATGGTAAATAATTTATAAAGGGAAGAGGCTAAAATTAAAGAGTTGGGACTTGAAGGAAGCCCAAGAAGCCAAGAGGTGAGAATGAAGAGGGATAGGATGCTGGGAACAGGGGTCAGCTAGAGAAAAGCCCCTGAGATGAGAGAGAGAGACAGACTCGTTCATGGAACACCAGAGAGGCTAGTTGCCCCAGACTGTGTGAGAGTTGAAAGAGGAATGGAAAGGGGGGGTGGAGAGTCACTGGCATTTACTAAGTTAGAGGTGGGTGTGGAGTGATAGTTAGATTGCACTTAGGAAAATCACTTTGGCAGCTAAATAGAAGGAAGACTGGAATGGGGAGAGACATGAGACAAGCAGGCTCCCCAGAAATGGGATAGTCCAAGCATGAGGAGATGAGGGCCTGCCTGCCTTCATTAGAATGGTAGCACTATCAGCAGACAATTTTCAGACAATACTCAAACATTTTCTTCTAAATCAGAATTATTTTTTTTTATTCTTCAAAATTTTCTGCTCAGTCTTCAGATTCCCATCACTCCTGGGCTACCAGACATTGTCGAATTTTAGTCCATAGGCTCTGATCTCTATTTCTCTAAGTCCTTTGAAATCTGATTTCTAAAAACCTAACATGGACATCAAACTATTTTTTCAGCTTTCCTCTTCTCTAATACAAATTCTAATATGTACTGTTCATGTTTCTCAAAAGTTCTCATCATTATAACTTCAGCAACTTGTTCCTCATTAATAGCTAACCTCTGATAGCAAAATTACTTACACACACACACACACAGACTTATGTATATCCACTAACATTTATTGATTGATTGATGGAGATAACTAAATACAATGGTTCTAAAACACATTTTAAGCTCATGTGATGTTAGGATTACAAGGTGAGAACTCAGGTTGTCTGGAAAGCCTGAGTTCTCACCTTGTAATCCTAGCATCTTCCCCTTTCTTTTGATTTAGAACATAGGGTGGTCATGACCTTGAAACATAAATCCATCAATATGGGAGGTATTATACATAATTACATAAATTACATAAACACATAATAACATAGTAACATAACACATGTTAGAAGTGATGTAACAAATAAATTAAGAATTTATAAATGTCCATTGTCCATTAGTCTCATCTTGTGTTAGAAAATCCAATGATAATTCAGCCTGAGTTCTCACCTTGTAATCCTAACATCAGAGAACTGTCCAGACAACCAGAGTTCTCACCTTGTAATCCTAACAATGTCTAAGAAGCATTTTTGGCTTCAAATATTTATGAATTTACTTAAATTCTACACCTGGCTTTACTTACCAAGAGTTTAAGCAGCCAAAACCGGGACTTGTAGTAGAAAGTTTTGGTGGGGTTGATAAGAAAGAGAACCATAAATCCATATAGTGCAAGTGGGTAAACTTGTATGGGAATAGCACTGATTGGAGCAAATAAGCATGCCAGCAGGCTCAAGCACCACAATATCCCAAGAAATCCAGCAATCTGGTGAAGAAGAGAGGAGTGCAAAATTAATCATATCCCATTATTCACAGTTCTCTGAATTTCTTTTTGTCAGCAGGATAAAATGATAGCACTTTTGGCCACAGATTCAAATAATAGTTAAGAAAAACATTTAATATACCTAAATTGTGTTAAAGGTGTATACCTTTTTCTTCTAATTACCTCAAAGAGATGCTGATGGGATAAATTGTTGCGGGGATTGAGTTCAAATATGAGCACATGATTCACTCCTGCTTGCCTCCAACCATAGGTATTGATGCCCAATAGAAAAAGGAACTCAATTAGGAGAAAGCCACCTCGATATATTCTTATTAGGGGCCATATCATCTTATCATCACCAAGCTTAAATGCACCTAAAGAAAAATTAATTTTAGTGATTAGTAATAAGTATAACATTAAAAAAATCTATTTCTTCTTTTCAATTTACATTGAAAGCTCAAATATGATCACTACATTTCACTTCTACCATTCATTATCTGGCAAGAAATCACAGAATTTACTTGGACCTTATTTTTCATGCCTATAAAATGATAAGACTATTTAAGGTTCTTTAGCTTAGCATTGAACACCTTCCGAAAATGGAAACCAAATTAATCCTAAATGTCATTTTCTTCTTTATTCATCCTCTAAAGTTGAGTCAAATCCTGTTTTTTTCATAATTGACCAATTCAACTCATAATTTCTGCCTCCTCTAAGCTGTGTCATCTTAATTTTTTTTTTGTATCCTTAACATAGTTCAGGTATTCAATAACCATTTCTTGAATGAATGAGAAATGATTCTCACTTTTCCCTTCCATTTTTAAAGAAGCATTTTGATAAAATACCACTGCCCAAAATAAATCTTGTGCTGAGCATCTTCAAAGAAAACAATACTAGCCCATTAGTATGGCATGTGATATGATTTATTTTTACTAAAAACAATGACGAAAATGATTTTCACTAATTTATCCTAGATTATATATAATCTGTGACCAGGGACAGAGAAAATCTAAAAAGATGATCTACAAATAAAATTCATGACCCTAGCTTCAATTAGCACCATATTCTAAACATCTGAAATGTAATTCACAGGCAGGGAAGTGTAATATATTTTAAGTGATAAATTCACAGTCCTCTCTATATTGTCTCCAGATCATTTTAAGCAAAGGCTACCAATGTTATGAAAGGAACAGCTAAATAAATAAAGGCTCAATTAAAATATATTAAGCATTATATGTTAAATGTTTAGTAGTTTCAAATTAGTTCCAAGTTTCTTTAAAATATAAGGCAAAGATTCTAGAGAGGTCATTTCCTTTTATTTTGAAAAAATCAGAAGGTTCTATACACATATTAAAAAAAATATATGTGTATATACACACACACACACACACACACACACACACACACACACACACAGAGATATATCTTATAACATTGGACAGGGGTTGATGGTAGAACACTTTTTTTTGAAAAATTATAATTTGATTCACCTGAAGAGCTAAAAAATAAAAATGTTTCACAAAACATTTGTAAGTTAGAGTGGTACAGTGAGGAAGAGACAGATTTACAGATGGAACCCAGAGTATGAACCATGGTTAGGTCATTTACTAGCTCAAAAACACCTTGGGCTTCAATTTATTCAACTATAAAAATGAAAGGTCTGGAACAGATGAGTATTTTACAGCTTATAGCTGTTTAAAAAACAAAAACAAAAACAAAAACAAAAACAAAAACAAACTTCTAGCTATCAACCTATAAATGATCTCTTTTAGTTTAGAAAGGTGAAATCTAAGAAAGACAAGAATTGATTTTCCCCACCCACCACTATCTGCTCTTTCAGGGGAAAAAAAAAAAAAGTATTATCTCTAAGATATAAAGTATTTCAATGCTCCATTCTTTCTTCCTTTATTCTTTTACAAGATGCTACTATATTCTTATTTTGCATTTCAGGTAAATGGAACTCCAGAAACTTGTCTGCAAAGTTTTATATTTAGTCCTTATTGTACCAAATATCCAGTGGTAACAAATCATGAAAGAAGTAAAAGAATAAAAATTAAGTTGCTTATAATTGTAAGATCTTTAACTATAATATACCCTTGATGACATGATAAATTAAACCAAAAAATGATTTCCCATAAAACAATGCCAATTATGAGTAAAATTTTGGTGTGAATGACAATAAAAATATTAATACTTAATTTTTTTTTTTCCGAGCTAGCTGAAATTTTAACAAAATCTAGTGCTGGCTTCAAATGGTTAAAAGCCATTAATTACATCCACACATAGATCATATAAGCAACTTTATACATATGGATAGAGTTCAAAATTGTAAGTACATAATTAATCAACAAGTAATTACCAGGAGCCTATTATGTGCCAAGCATTGTATTAAAAGACTGGATACGTGGGGGGGGGGGGGGGGGGAAATCAATCCTTGTCCCACAGTGTGCTTACACTCTACTAGACAAACATGACACAAAAGGCATGACAAGGCAGTCAAATACATAAAAAATAAATACAAAGCAATTTCATGCAAAAAACAGTGTCATCACTGTAGAGTGTGTATGTGTGTGTGTGTGTGTGTATGTATACACACAAAAAAACCTCATATAGTGCTTGATTTGAGCTTATATGGAAACTACAGATCAAAAGGGAGGAAGGTGTACATTCTAAGAACAGGAATTATCCTGTGCAGAGGTTCAGAAGAGGGACAAAGACCACCATTAATGGGGAAGAGCAAAAAAAAAAAAAAAAAAAAAAAAAAGAATCCTTATTTGAATCAAGTGTCAATAGTGAATCCCTGCAAATTACTGAACATAGGAGTGACATAAGACCTGTGTAAAAAAAACTATCAGTCTGGCAGGTATGTGAAAAATAGACTGGGGGTGGAATAGAGTTTAAGGCAAGGAGACTAATTAAGAAGCAATTAGGGGACAAGAGGAAACACTGAAAATCATAAAAACACAAATTAGATGCTTATAAAATTGAGTAAAAAGAAAATTTGCCTCCTTTCATAAAAGAGCATTTTCTTTAGACAGATGGACTAAGTTATACATTAAAAAAAAAAAATAAAACTTTTCAGCTTTTTACAACATTAAAAATGCAATGATTTTCCCTCTTATAAATGATTAAGATATTTACTGCAATTTTGATTTACTTATGTCTCTGTCTTCTCTCAGTACATGATTCTAACTGTAGAATCACATCTTTCTGATGACACAGGGATATCACTACAAACAACATTATAATATCATACTGTCCCATTAGTATCTGAGTTATGTAAGACTTTTTGTCCCTTTATTAAATGAACTCAACCCACAAAGATTTTCAAAATCTTGCTATTTTATCATTTCTGGCTTCTTCACTATAACCATATTTCTGTTTGCTGCAGGGTCTGCCTGCTTCAAGAAGTTCAAATGATTCCATTTCTAATACATTATCTACAATATAGACTGGACTACCAAACCAATAACCAATGTTGTTAGAATTAGATACAAAACAACAAAATATAGTGTCTTGGTAAAGGACTGATGGGCTCTCAAAAGTAAAATGCATAAGCATTTGAGCCTCTATTTTAATCACCTTATTTTTGGTTTTTGGTTATATTTTAGACAACTGAAGATGCTAAATAATTGAATTTTGGACAAGAGAGATATTACTATATGAAGAAAGCACAGAATAATAAAGGAAAAAAGAACATTTAACTAGTTATTTCCTAAAGAAATAAATATAACAAAATGCCTTTGACTAATAAGCACAATTACAAGCTGAATAATCAAAGTTTCTTTTTGGTGATTTGGTCTTAGCAAAGGGATATATGTTTAGAAACATTATAGTCAACATATTTTAAGATTCAGATTCAACCAAAAGTTATTCTATTCAAGATAGAAGATACCTACCTGTGAGAACAAGGGCAACATTCAACACAATAAATATTCCACAATACAGGCCAACTCTAAATGTAGTCCAGGCAGGTGCAGGCTGAGGATAAAAGAGAAACAAAAACAAAATTTTGGTCAAATAGCAGAAAATATTTAATATCATAAGATTATTTTTCAGGGGGCAGCTAGGTGGCATAGTGGATAGAGCACCAGCCCTGAAGTCAGGAGGACCTGAGTTCAAATCTAACCTCAGACACTTAGTACTTCCTAGCTGTGTGACTCTGGGCAAGTCACTTAAACCCAATTACCTCAGGGGAAAAAAAAAATATTTTTCAGTTTAATTCAATTCAACTCCAAATAGTAGCCGCTCAGAATACAAAAGCAAAAACAAAATCATCCTTGTTCTCAAGGGATTTACATTCTATTGAAAGATGAGGGAATAGTTAAAGCATTTGCAAAGAAATGATATAAATTATATAGAAGTAATACAAATAACTTCAAGAATATTAATAAGTGGGAAGATCAAGAAAGACTTGAGTTAGCATTGAAGGAAGTTCTAGGATTCTAAAATGTGAAGGTAGGAGAGAACATACTTGAAACATGGATGATCAATTGTGTAAAAGCAATTGGGAACAATTAAAAACTTTTTAGTAGGGAAAAAATGTGATCAGATTTATATTTTAGGTTTATCAATTTGGCAACTATTTGGAGAATGAACTGGACAAAATAAAAGTTAAAAGGAATAACAATTAAACAATTACAATAGTTAAGGTGAAAGGTGATGAGATCTTGAACTACGGTAAAGGCTATGAGAGTGTAATATGATTCCATATATAATTCACATTAAAGTATTTGTTATGAACTGAAACTAGGGAAATTCACACAACAGGTTCTCCAAGAATATCTTAAGTAAGAGGGTAGAAGAAAGTAAAGGGAAGGGGAAAAAAAGAAAACATTTATTAAGTCTAATATGTGCCAGGCACTGGACTACTAGCTTTGCAAATAACTCAACAACCCCAGAAGGTAGATATAACTTTATTCTCACTTTACAGATAAGAAAACTTAGGCAAAGAGATATTTTTAAAAACAAAACAGTGATTTGCCCAAGATCACATAGCTAAATGCCTAAAGCCATATCTGAATTCAAGTTTTCCTGATTCCAGGCTGGACAGTATTACACCACCAAACTGCCTAAGAAACACGATAATTTATAGTGGTTGTATACCCAATTTTTTTCTTGGATTCTTATATATATATATTTTTCTCTTTCCTAGTTGGAGGCATTATCATCAAAATTTCTTAAAAACTCAGCAATCAAAAGAATTCTTATTTCTTGTTATGAGTCCCACCATCACTATGCTTCTGTGTTGAAATTTTTAAAATAAAAACTCCCCAAAGAAAGGGACTGTTAGCAGTTTGGTTAATTTTGTATAACCACTCATAGATGCTCCTTAATAAATGTCTTTTCAGTTATGATTAACTTCTTTTAATCTTAAGCCTTTGAAATCCTGACCCAAAAGAAAACACAAAAATGTTATGTAGTAAATATGTTTCACAACTAAACAGCCTGGTTTAGAAATTAAGTACATCAGCTAAGAGACAAAAAGTGTTGACAATAAAGCCTAACCTGAGCTGCTCCCAAAGGAGGAACCCGCAAACGCTTCATGGCCTTCTGTCTATCTCCATCTTCCAGTTCATTGGTCACTACAGCCTAGGAAAAAAAGCAGAAGTTTAACATAAAGTTCAGCATAAATGTAAAATGTCTAAAGTAAAAAACAGACTTAAAATATCTATAAAATGTCTTCCGTTAATTTGTGACAATTTCTGAGTGGATGTTAACTGGTGAAATCATCAAATTTCTAATTCCAAAAGGCAAAAATGCTCACAGCATGCCTGATTTGGATGGAACCTTAAAAGTTATGCAGTTTCAACTCCCTCATTTTATAGGCAAGAAAACTGAGACCCAAAGAGTTGGGGAACATGGCCCAAGGTCAGAAAGAAGCCAGACAGAACTGAGAATGTCTGGTACAGAAGGGAGAATTATTCTACCTCTGTCTCAGAGATAAGCTGGTTGATTTTCTTGCATGTGTAAAATGGTGCCACTTCGACATGAGCCACTCTCCAATCTGCTCCACGAGATGTGTCCAGGATCTTGTCGTGCTTTTTAAGGATTTTACGAAACCCTGTAAAGTTCAGATTCTAAAGGAGAAAATAAGAAACAGCATTCTAAGTTCTACCCAGTCTAAAAGGATATTCAATAGAATTTTCGCATTATGCCAAAGAAATTTGATAGAGTTAATTCCTAACTCATATGGAAATAATAATGTTTGATTAATTCCAAAGCTTACATTATTTGGACTATTCTTTTTTGTAAGTAATTCATTTTATATAAGATCATGGGGAGTGGGGAAAAGTGGAAGAAAGAGGAATAAAACAATTTTCAACATAGAAAAATATGACAGAACAAAGGAATAGGACAAAAAAGGAGTGATGAACAGTACAGAGAGAAAGGCAATTTCAGAGCACTAAGGAAGAAACATTTTTTCAACTAAAAAAAAGTAGGAATATAAAATATGGGAATTGTGTTTAGTGTTGTTAGGGATGAGATATGACTTTTACTGGTAAACCATATTCCCTTATGACAAAACAAATAACTTAAGCATGGTATAAAATAAATCAAATCAAACAATAACTCTTGAATGAAGGTTATAATTCAGTTGCTTTTAAAAGAACAATGAATTTTTTTATGAAAAGAGAATTTCGATGTGTTACCTATTTTTTAAATTGAGGAAATAAGATAAATGGACTTTATTTTATTTGAGTAGTTTTATACAACAAAAAGCAATAAATTTATAATAACAAGGGGGGAAAAAAGTCAGAATGGGAAAAAAATAGATCTTTGTTACAAACTTCTCTGACAAAAGCGTGTTGTAACATAAAAAAGTGTGACAGAAAGATGCAAGAAGTTCCATTCTTGGTTTTTTTTTAAATAGCTTTTTATTGACAAAATATATTCATGGGTAATTTTTCAACATTGACCCTTGCAAAAACTTCTGTTCCAACTTTTCCCCTCCTTTCCTCCATCCCTTCCCCTAGATTGGCAGGTAGTCCCATACATGTTAAATATGTTAAAGTTTATGTTAAATACAATATATGTATACATATTTATACAGTTGTCTTGCTACACAAGAAAAATCAGGTTTAAAAAGAAGATAAAAATAACCTGGGAAGAAAAACAAAAATGCAAGCAAACAATAACAGAAAGAGTGTAAATGCTATGTTGTGGTCCATATTCATTTCCCAGTGTTCTTTCGCTGGGTGTAGCTGGTTCTCTTCATTACCGATCAATTGGAACTGATTTGAGATCTATTCTTTGTATAAGTACAACAGACAATTGGTCAAAGATATACAAATAGGCAACTCTTAAAAAAAAATACAAATGATAAAAAACAAATTGAAAAAGTGTTCAAATTCTCTAATAATCAGAGAAATCCAAATTAAAATATCTGCGATATCAATTCATGTTCATTAATTTGGCAGTTTTTTAAAATATACAATTCAATGCTGATGCTCTTATGACATTGCTGGTTGAGCTATAAATTGGTATAATCTTACTGAAATCAATATGGTATTAAGAGCTCCCAAACTGTTCACACCCTTTGTCCTGTAATCTTACTACAGTAAGTATGTGATTAACCCTTCCCCCCCAAAAAAGAAAGATCTAAGTATAAAAAATATTAAATTTTTACTTGCTTAGGTTTACCATGACTATTGGAAGATAAAGTGGAAAAATGTCCCCTGAAAACATATTTCTTGTTGCCTTTATCATGAAACTGTCCACTTTTTTACTCTCTGAGAATCAATTTTAAGTGGTCCTTTCATATAGTTGCAACATTTTTAGATCTCCTAGTTGACCTCTATGATATTCTCAATAGAACATCATCCTTGGCTATGGTTAGTTTCTCCCAAAGATGTCAGTTTGGCATTAGATAAAGATCATCAATAAATATTTATAGAAGAGCCTTAACGCCATCTATTCTTTTTCTTTTTTTAAAACTAATTACAGTCATTGTCATAATTGAAATAGAGAAGGGCTTCCCTAGACAGAAGATCATTTTTTTTTAAACTGTTTTACAGGTCATCATAGCCAAAAGAAAATACATTAATTGGTGTTTGACCATCTTGTATTGACTCTCTCTGTATTATGTTTTTAATAATAGCAGGCTTAATCTATCATTCATCCTTCTTTAAAAAATTTATTTCCCCACCAATTACATATTAAAACCAATTTTAATATTTTAAAACTGAGCTCCAAATTCTATTCCTTTATTCTTTCCCTTACCCTTTTTGGAAATGGTAAACAATCCAATATAAGTTATATGTGTGTAATCATCTAAAACATTTTCACATTAGTCATTTTGTATAAGAAAATTCTAATAAAAAAAGAATGAAAGAAAAGTGAATATAGCATGTTTCAGTCTGTTTTCAAACAGTTATTAGTTCTTTCTCTAGAAGTGGCAGTCTTCAAGAATTCTGGGTCATCTCCCTGACACTATGAGAATAAGAAATAGGACATTTGTTGATAAAGGATATCTTTAGAAAATATTTTGGAGCTAAAATTGTGACACATTAATCAGTCCCTTTGCCTTTCAAATACATATGTATGATTTTTAAAAGCCCCTCCCCCAATACAGCATATTGTTATGCCATCCTATCAAAGAATTGTTTTAGCTCACCCATTTTGCCACTATTATTTCCAACTAATTACTATTCTGTTTCCATTAAAGAAAGGAAATTAAAGAAGAGAATTTATCTAGAAGAATGATGAAAAAAAAATTATGCTAGGCAATTCTGAGAAGGTAAGCATAATGGCAAAAGGCCTTCAAATTCATACTCTATGAGGATCACTTGAAGAAACTACAGATTTGAGCCTAAAGAATATTAAACTTGGTGGTAAGGAGGAGTCTGTCTTTAAATATCTGAAGGGTTGTCACAGAGTAGAATTAGATTTACTCCACTTGGCACCTAAAAACATAACTTAGAAGAATGGAAGAAGATGGCAAAAAGGCATATTTACGCTTGTTGTCAGCATAATAGAGCTTTCCATCCAAAAGTGGAATAAGTTACCTCACAGGTTATTTATGCTAATAGCAAAGATTAATTTTGGAATTATAACTTGGATTATATGGCTGCTTCCAACTTAGAAATTCTGTGATAGGATAACACTAAGAATCACCCACTAGAAGTAGATAAGAGGATAATCCTTTCTGCTATTAAGATATTAAGATATACTTGGCTTGCATTTATTCTCTAATTTCCCATTTCTGACTTAGTCTGAATAATTAAAATAAAGTAAAAAAAAGAATGTTAGAAGAGTGTGTGTAAAAAAATCATTTTTTTCCAGACAGAACCTCAAAAACAATACACTTTGATGTAAGAGGTTCCCATGTTGGGGGGAAAAAAAGCAAGTTAGAGCAAATTTTGTTTATAAATAATCATGATACCTTTTTTGTTTAAGAAAGAATACCTCATAGTGGTCAATTCAAAAGGGAAGCCCTTGAAAAATTATATACGATATAAACAATGTAGCATAGTACTAACAAAACAAATGAATTATTAGTGGAATATGGAGAGACATTTTCTATAATAAAGCAGGAAGAACAGGAGGAGGTGAAAGAGAAGTTTTTATTTTTCTTACAATAAAATACAGATTTGTATACCTGTTGTTAAAGCAAAAAAAAAAAAAAAAATTATTAGAGATCAGAAAAAAGCACACTAAGAGAATTTCTCCCACAATTCTGTTAAAGCTACTTTTTTGTTATTCTATTTGAATATTAAATATTAAGACAGAAAGAAATGAAAAGTAATAGAGAAAGAAAATGGAAATAAGCCAATGTGATAACAGCCGACATTTAATGCAGGCATGAGACTTAATTACTTTCTATTAGAAAAAAAAAAAAAAAAATTTAGTCCTGCTCTGGGACAGTTATCTTTTTCATAAAGTCAAAATGAAAAATACATGAAAATGATCATTTTGGACCTAATAATCTTTTGTGGCTCTAGCAAAATAATTCTGTTGAAATATATCTAACTTAAGCCTTTACCTCCTTTTAAAAAATAATCTGCTACAATAAAGTTCTGTGTGATATCACTGTACATATATATTGGAAATAGTATGGCTGCAAAAATATGTATTTATTGTGGAAGAAGGTAAATGTCTCAAAATGACACAAATAATGATAGTGACATGCAGCTTAAATGACCTAAATTCCAATAAAAATCTGGAAATAGTTTGCCTATAATTTTCTATGCTTTCTTGGTTATCTCTAAATAAAATTATGTTCAAAAAGGTCTTTCTTTTAGAGGTGGGTCTTTTTCTTTTTCAACTATATGGAAATCATGCAACTTAGATATAAACATATAGGCATGATAAAAATAAATGGCACATTTAGTTTTTTTTAATTTTTTTCAGTGAATAATATAACAATGAATAATAGAAACAAATGTAGATATATTTCTCAAGTTAGAAAATACATAAAAATTACTCATATTTTTATCAATGCTATACATTAAAAAACTGAGATACTTACATATTATATTTACTTTTTGATAACTATCAAAACTGAGTTTTCCTGCATAAAACTATATACTGTATTTTATCTAAACATCCTCAGAAGCCTTACATAAACTGTTTATTTATTTTTTTCTTCTCAATATTACTTTGAGGAATGAACCAAAAATGGTAGTTCTTAAGAAATCATTAAAGAAATGATTGTTTCTTTAATCACTAAGTGACTAGCTCAGAGTTACATAAGAAATTTCAGTTTAATATTAGGTCTCAACCAAGTTTCCTTTTTTAAAATGAGTCTTTATTAATGTCTTGTTTCTTACAACATTATAGTTATCACAAGTATCCTACCTGCTGCTCATCACAGACAACTACCTAATATTACCCTTTGGAGGGAAAAACAAATTAGCAAAATTGACTGATATAATGAAAAAGTTGGAAAACATGTACTACATGTAGTATGCATGTACCTGTAGTAGTCCACATGCACCTGTGGACCTTCCTCTATGAGAAGGGATAGATTGGAGTTGTCCTGTCATATCTCTTCATTTGCTTAATCTTTATAATTATAATCTTTATATTCACTTTTGATTTCTCAGTGTCATTCTATCCATTTACATTATTGTAGTTGCTATATCTATATTTATTTATTTATTTTCTTGGCTCTGCCTACTTGCTTTGCATCAATTCATAGAAATCTTTTCATACTTTATTCATCACATACCTTATTTCTTACAGTACAACAATATTCCATTTTATTTATGTACCACAATTGGTTTAACAATTCTCCAATCCATGGGGGATTATTTCCAATTTTTGACTATCGTAAAAAGTGTTAATATACATAATGGAATCCTTTGATGAAGAAGTATGGATAATTTGCACAATTGCAAAGTGTTTTACAAAATGGCTGAATTATTTCATAGCTCCATTAACAATGCATAAGTGCCTGTCATTCTACAATGCCCCAACATTGACCACTACTAAATTTCTGTCATTTTGCTATTTTGCATGGTATGAGATGAAACTTTAGGATTGAGCTGCAATTCTCTTATAATTAATTAGTCTTCTGGAGCATCCTTTTATGTGGTTGTAAATACTTTGCAGTATTTCTTTGAGAACTGTTTGTTCACTAAGATGGCAGAGTAAAGGCAGGAACTCTCTGAACTCTTCCTTAAACTGCTCCAAAATCGTTTAAATAATGACTCTAAACAAATTATGGAGAATCACAACACACCAAAAACCAGGGTAGAACAATTTACCAACTAAAGACAACTTGGGTCAACAGAAAAGGTTTTTGGCACCAGGGTGGAAGTCTACCATGTAGTCCCAGTGCAGGACACAGAAGTGCTACCTGGGCCCTGGCCTTAAGTCTTTGCCCCAATAAAGCAGTAACGTACTTGGGGGACTCTGAATCAGCAGCAGTTCTGGTAGTTTCCTAGACCTCTCTGCCCAGAGACACCCAAGGAAACTTGGAAAGTTGGAAAGTCAGCAGGAAAGGTTTGCCAGTAGGGTGAGAGGGCCTTGGGAAACCAGCAAACTGGGAAGAAAAGAGGTGGAGGTGGCAGCCACAGCTTTCAGAGGCCTCAACCCATAGGGAAGCCCCTTTCCTAGCACTGAGGAAGGACTCTGATGCTTTAGCACACTAGAATTTACAGCCACAGTGGAAGCAGGGAAGTTTCTGCTCCTCACAGCTCCAAGGCAGAAAAGAGTGCTTGTGGTCAGGTCCCTAGAAGGAGCTCTGAAAACAGGTGCCCAAAACCCCAAAGCTTGGGATAGCGCACCCTCCACCCGAGTAATAGGCTAGGAAAATGGCAGAAAAAAGAAAAAGTTTCTAACATAGAAAGTTACAGTGGTTACAACAAATATCAAAACATACGTTCAGAAAAAAATAGCAAAGTGAAAGCTCCTACATCAACAGCCTTCAACAAAAATATGAATTGGTATGTGGTCACAGAAGAGCTCAAAAAATATTTTGAAAATTAAGAGAGATAGAGGAAAATATGGGAAGAGACTCTGAAGAGAAGTGTAAAAGGAAATACAAAAAACTAATGAGAAGAATTTCTTAAAAAGCAAAACTGGGGCCAGCTAGATGGTGCAGTGGATAGAGCACCAGCCTCAAAGTCAGGAGAACCTGAGTTCAAATTGGGCCTCAGACACTTAATATTTCCTATCTGTGTGACCCTGGGCAAGTCACTGAACCCCACTTGCCTTGGGGGGAAAAAAGAGCAAAACTAGCCAAAAAGGAAAGGAGATACAAAAGCTCCCTTAGGAAAATAATTCCTTGAAAATCAGAATTGAGCAAATGGAATCTAATGACTTCATAAGAAATTATAAGACAAAATAAAACAAAACTAAAAGAATGAAAAGGAGCAGGGGGAGAGATTGTAAAATATCCCACTGGAAAAATAACTGATAGATCTAGAAAAGATAATTTTTAAATTATTGGTCTATGTGAAAAAAAAATCATCAAAAGAAGGGCCTGGATATTATCTTTCAAGAAATTATCAATGAAAACTGTCCTGATATTCTAGAAGCAGAGGGTAAACCGGAAATTGAAAGAATAGACCAATATATGTATTTTACAATCCAATTTGCCATCAATGTTCCTAGCAAAATAGAGCAAATGGGGGTGAGGAGTTGTTTTTTTAAAAATTTAGCTTATTCTGGAATTTATGATTAAGTTTCAGATCCCTAAGTAACACAGAAGCACACTAAAGATAAATTTTTTTGCTGTTTTAGAAGGTTAAATTATATAAATATTAATTATGTAGGTTTTTTCCCCTCATACTTACAAAAAGAAATACCATAGATTCGCACACATCAAATATAGCTTCAAAAAAGAGAACTGAGAACAGAAGACTGGCATTCATTATATGCTTATTGCAGTGGTCCTCAAACTTTTTAAATAGGGGGCCAGTTCACTGTCCCTTAGACTTCTGCAGGGCCCTACTATAGTAAAAACAAAACCTCACACTGCCTCCGTTCCCCTCAACCCATTTGCCATAACCCAGCAGGCCACACAAACATCTTCAGCGGGCCGCGTCTGGACCCGCAGGCTGTAGTTTGAGAACCCCTGATATTGTGTATTTGCTTTGATTTTGAGACTGTTTTGAGATTAGTGACTGTTTCACTAAGCAGTTGCATCAGAATAATCCTCTTCTGATGCAGTGGTAGAAACTATATTCCCTAGGACTTTCAAACTCATTTATAACTCCCTTGCACCTTTAAATCTGTAGTCCGATTTAATATGTTTTAAGTGAAAAGGAAAATATATATTATTTTAAAATTAAGAAAAATATTTAAAAACATGACACCTTAAAACTTAAATAAGCTTTTATCTAAGCAAGTGCAAACAGAACTATACTATGTCTATATTCTCTAAATTTGTTAACATAGTACTTTATTCATTATGTGATGCAAACATTTGATGATGAAAAGGATTGCTTTATTACCTCATTTTTCTCTTTGGAAAGTGAAATGTAAATAAATTCTTTTTAATATTTTAATAAAATTTGTAATAAATAGCTTCATAAGATCCTCTATATCTATTACAAACCATAATGATAAACTCATAAATACATATATACCCTTTAATCCAATTTTGACAACTATGGAGACTTTTATTTATTTATTTTTTTTAAATTTAAAATGTTTCTCAATATAAACGACAGGGCAGGCTTTCATTTTTTAAATATTATTTATGTTGCTAATCATTGAATCCATGAATAAAGATGATTAAAAAGTTTCACAATTATGGGATCTGTTGTAATAAAGCTTTTTCTTATCCCCAAATGACAAATAGCATGGAGTACATTTTAATTATCAAACGTGACACTTTACTCGTATCCATCATGACCTATTTTCTTTGCTTTCTTCTCTCTTTAGCATGGTTATATTGTAGCCTGAAGAGATAATCATGAATATATGAAGAGATAATAAAATTCAGAGGACAATTCATTTTTAAGGCTGGAAAAAAAGAGAATTGAAACTTAGTTTTTGTGTTCCTGGTTTCTTTCAATTGGAACACATAATCACATGCTTTTGTGATGTCCTATTGTTTGTTAAAAAAAAAAAAGCAACATAACCATGAAAGACATGATAACTATATATTTATTTATTTACTTGAATCCAAATTATCAACATCATAGCTAGCCTTCAGAAATAAAGACCCAAGATGGATTTTAAAGCATTTATGTCATGTATCTATAATGTTTTTTTCTCCTTTCTGAAGATTTAATTGTATTTTAGGGTTTTTTCAGTTTATTATTTCCCTATTGATATAACACAAATGTGATTTCTGTTCAATTAAGCTTTTCCATTTACTTAGGGGTACCTTATTCCAGAGCTGTCCTCAGATAATTAATAGCTTATTATACCTGATAGTTCTGCAGCAGGATAAGACTGAGGTAGAACTCACTGAAGGCCAGTTTAAGGTCTCTAATATTCCTATGTTGAACACGCTTTTCATGGGACAAGTGGAAAACTGGACTTCTGCGCTTACGAAGTGAAGACACAACACTTGCTTCTTTCTGTACATCCAATGAGGAATGAAGTTCATTTTGAAGGGTAGAAAACCTGCGTTGAGCTTCTGCAAGCTTTTCTATAAAGAAAGAAAGAGAAAATTTCAAATGGAGAACACTTGAGAAGTAAATGTTTATCAACCAAAAACTACAGGTGTTTTGCCCTGGTTTCTATTTCTTTTAGGGCTTTAATAAACAAGAAAAAGCCTGTAAGCCTTTGTCTTACACTTTATTTCCCAGATTTTGAAGGGAAAATGTCTATTCAAGATTACAAAGAAAGATTGCAGTGAGAAGAATAAATTTACATATCAGAGTTCACAACGATCATAAGTTGTAAGTTGATGCAAAACTCCCTCATGAGGATGACATATGGCTATGAATGATACAATACCATAATCTGATGCATGTGCTTTCCATCTCCTCCTGCATGTCTACCCTGAGGGCAGATAGCAGGGGACTAGGAAATTTTCACCTGCACTCAAGGACCATCTCTCTGAGCCAGGAGTCTATGACTCTCTTCTGTACCACATAATCTACAGCCTCAGATAAGATGAGGAGATAAGACCATTCTCTGATTACAAGTCTTCTGTCTCCTGCTGGACATGTATCTGGGAAATAGGTGTGGAGAGACAGACTTGAGCTGATTTCCATTTGGGCATGCACAAAGCAACCTCCATCTCCTGCTGCCAGTCTATCCTACCAACAGCAGAAAACCTTAGGTACAAAGAGAAACAATTTTCTCTCTTGACTTCCCATCCTTCTATTCCTGCTGTGCCTTACTCTGGAGGGGAGAAGAAAACTGGTAGTTAACTGAGATTCCTTCTGTTGTGTAGGTTCAGCTTCTGCCTACTATTGTGCTATTTACTACTGCTCAATCTCCAGCCTTCTTAGGAGAGAGAAGTAATGAAAGGAGGTCTCCCATCTGACCATTTGATTTTGTGCTTTTTTCTCATGCTATATTTGGTCAATATTCAAATATTGATATTGAGCCAGCCCCTTTTCTTCCATTCAGTGATGAACAGTCTTATATCTGGTCATACTTTAAACATCCTAATGATTCTGAACCCTGCAGGACAACCAAAACCCATTCTCCATCCTCTACCATCTAATTCTTATTCTCCTCCTTAAATCTCCCACCCCAAATTTTTAAACACCCCCATCCCTTTGCCCTCTGAATGCCTGCTTCATATCATAGACAACAAACTTCCCATCTTAAAGTTCTTCTCTTTTCCTTTCTAGATATTAGAAAACTTTGGATCTCTTGACAAGTGTTCTACCACTTGCTGTATTCTTCACTCATTCTCCTTTCACCAGCGCCTAAGTAAGGAGAATTAGAATACTTCCTGCTCCCCACTGCCACTTCCAAGTCCTCTCTCTGCCTCCATTACTCTGTAGCCTCCCCTCTTTTGAGATTCATTTTATTTATCTCCATCACCTAATCATAACCTTGGTATTTTCTGACTACAGGATTTCAGGCTATCTCCTTTAATCCTTGATGAATTCAGCACAAGGTTTACAATTTTTCTTTCCTCCCAACCCCTGCCCCCATTACGAGTCTATTTCAACATACATATTGACTTTTTCTCATACACCCTAATTAATCTGTTTCTCACCCTACTCACTCCCCATATCTTACTTCTCCATCCCACCTCAAACACAAATATAGTCATACCCGCTGACCTGTCATCACCCACAAAGGCACTGCCTCTACATATATTCCTTATCCAATCATATTATTCTGACTTTCCACTTTTCCCTCTTATCTTCCCTTACTAAAATTCTTCTTCATCTATACCATGACCTCCAATTTCATCACTCTCCAATTATCTCTCATACTAGCTTCTTTCTCTGCTTGCCTCTCCTCCTCCGCCCCCCCCCCCCCCCCGCAATGTCCCAGGCTTCCTTGTTGTTGTGCCAGTTATACCTTGCAGAATTTAACGAAAGTGTCAGCGGAGATAGTGTGTGTGTGTGTGTGTGTGTGTGTGTGTGTGTGTGTGTGTGTGTGTGTGTATGTACACATATGTATATATAAATATATCCTTTCTTAACTATAGCCTGCTGGGAGGTAGTGGGAGGAAATAAAAAATGGGGGGAAAAGGGGGGCGGGAATAAAATAAGATGCACAGCAGAGAACAAAAGAACAATTTACAAGGAAGTAACAAAAAGATGGACACATGAATATAATTTCTTCTATTAATATAAACTTTCTTAAATTAGTATTTGTTGTTATATATGTTGACTCCTCCCTGATGTTCTGCTGGGCACATGATAAAATTCTCTTTTGTTTCATGTCATTTTGATTTGTATTGCTTTTCTGCTTTTCTTTTTGCTTATTCTGCTTCTTCAAATAAAATAAATTTTATAAAAAATAACAACAAGGAATTTCTTCTTGAAGTGTAGTAAAAAAGAGAAATATCACTTACCTGAATAAAAGGTATTAATTTTGGCAAGTTCCTTTTCACAAGTTTGGAAAAATTTCTCTTCAAACTTGGCAAAATACCTCTTCACCGTATCTTCATCTGTAACTGAAATGCAAGAAAAACAATTAGTACAGAATTATTAAAGTTTGAAAAGAATATAAAGTTGGAAGAAAAGTCTATCACTATTTTTCAGCTCTTCAAAATCGAAACTACAAAAATATTTCTCAGGAAAATGAACTCTGCTTGTATTGTGGAATAATATATTAAAAAAAAAGAAAAAAAAGAAAATCATGTAACTCTTCAAGAAGATACACTTTTATTTGCATGAGATTATTATATGATTTTATAAAACTAAAATTAAACTGTTTTATTTACAATGAGCAAAGTAAGCACTCATTTCTGTGCAATATGCGAACATAACTAAACACTTTAGTTTCACAAACTTCAAATCAAAATAAAAATGAAATATTTCAAATTGACCTACCAATTACTCTTAAAAATCTATTTTATTCATTTAAACTTAATAGGAAGGCAGTAAAATAAATCAACATTCTTTAGCAAGAAATAACATTATGCTTAAAAACATTGTTACTCATTCAAGGTGATTATTTACATAATACAATAGAAGCTTGGTAGTCAGATGGGAAAAACATAAGGTCAAGAACCAGAAGTAACCAGATCTGTACCTTTGGGCAAGCTACATAATAAATTCAACTTAAAGAACATATTTGAATTTACACAATATTCTCTAGGGTAGTCAATGTGTTATTAATTCCATTTTATAGATGAGGAATTAAGTTCCCTTAAGTTCAGGGATGTTAAGTGATTTGCACATAGATTACAAAAAAGTAAGAAAGCAGAGCAGGATCTGAATAACCAAGGATTTCTAATTCTAAGTAAAATATTCTTTCTACTGTACTATAAAATAAGTAGTACAAATATTATTACTACAATTTTACAGATGAGGAAAATGGGTCTACTGAGTTCAAATGGCTTTGTAGTCAAATTTCATCACTCAATTGAAAGTATCTTCGCTAAAGTTATCTGCCAAATCAAATGGTCCCTTTCCAATCATCTCCTTCACTTTGTTGCAACAGTGATCTACTAATCATCTTTTCCTAAATGATCTTATCTTTCTGGCCACTCCCCATTCCACTCTATTTTAAACTTATTTACCAAAATAATTTTTCTAAACTTCCAGTCTGACCATGTTATGTTTTACTCAATAAACTCAAATGTCTCCCTATTAGCTCTAGAATCAAATGCAAGCTCTTTGGTTTGGCTTTAAAAGTACTCCCTAACTAAGATTACAACTGACCTGGGCACCCCTATTATACAACAATCCTGACATTCTATGATTGGAGCAAACTAATTGTCTATTCCTTACCAATAACCAATGCTATTCTCTATCTTGATATCTTTCTACTGGCTGTCAATTATGCCCATAATGCCCATATTCCATCCTCTTTTTGGAATCCCTAGTTTAAAATTCTATTCAAGTTCTATCTTTTATATGAAGTAAAAAAAAAAAAAAAAAAATTAGCATGATTTGGCTCTTCAAGGTAATTCCAATAGACTTGTGATGGAATGTACCATCCACATCCAGAGAGAGAATTAAGGAGACTAAATATGGATCAAATCAAGTATATTCACCTTTTTGTTGTTGTTGTTATTGTTTCTTTGCTGGGTTTTTTTCCCCCTTTCTTGTGTTAATTAAGTGTTTTGACAAGGAGAAGAGCCATCTCTTCCCATGAGATGAGTAAAGGTGGAGAAAGTGGAAGAAGGCATCTGGTTTATATGAGATGAGGAGGACAAGAGGAGAAGAGAGAGGTCTCAGTGAATGGCCTCCATTCAGTAAAAAATAACAACAGGGCAAGCCTCAATAAATGCTCTTTTTCATTTATTCATTCAATCAACCAAAACATTGGTGCCCTGGTCTTTATGGATGAATGCTCTGTGTGGAGGTTGGAACAGATAATCTCTAAGGGCATTTCTCATTCTCCAGTGCTAAGTAGCAAACACACTCAAACACAAATCTCATCATTCTGAGTCTAATAGTCTTTTTATTACATATGAGATACTTTTCTTTGCTTTACATTTAAATGAAGCAATTATACAGAAAGTAAACTCAAGAGGACAAACATTTTGTTATTTGGTTCTTTAGTGTTAGGATTCTTACAAGGTGCTAAGTCACTGGAATGAATAGAGACAATAATTATCTAATTCAATATCATTGATCTGATCCTACAAGGCGATGTTATGGGCCAGAACTTGAAACAAGGTACTTACATACTTAGTTCACACCTTTAAAGGAGTTCGATCATTGGTTCACACATTAGACTTCACACCTTTAGAGAGCATATAAAAGGACAAGCCTAATGGGAGGAGAGTGGGATCTAGGATTTCAGTGGGGAGATTCGAAAGTCCAGGAGATTCACAAATCTAAAGGAAAAGCCTGCTCATGGACTTCTAGGAGATTTGGAACTAGGATTGACTTCCGGGGGATTCACAAGGCAGAAAGAAACCCACAATCCCACTCTCTGGAAGGAAGAGTCAAGAGTCATTCCAACTTCCATTTTTGTGCTGGCTGGAGACATTCAGATGAGAGCTATTGGGAACCAAGGAGAGAGAAAGGCCTCCAGAAAACTAGCCTAGCTCCAAGTGAAGAAGGTAAGATTTTGGAAGAGACAATAAAGGATTTAGACTTTAACTCCTGGCTGCATTTGGTGATTATTGGAACTGAACTGAAAGGAAGGCTGCCTCCAGAAGCTCCCCAAGAAACCTGCTTCCAGAGAATGATTATAATTTAGAGAAGAGAACATCACACTTTAGGGTGGCTAATAAGCTATAGTATGTATGTATGCAAGAAGGCCCATATTCCTTACTCAGCTCATGCCTCAGATACTAGCTAACCCTGGGCAGCCACTTTACCCAGTTTGCTTCAGTTTCTCATCTATAAAATGGGCAGGATAAGGAAATGGCAAACTACACTAGTATCTTTGTCAAGAAAATTCCACATGAGGTTACTTAAGAGTCCAATATAAATGAAAAACATTCCATTTAATGTCAACAGAAAATATCTAGCCATGAACATACAAATTTCATGTGAAGCTTCAAACATGATTTTCCCTAGCCCCACAAAGATGGTATTAGCAATTGTCACAGGTGATACTATCCTGGAATGCTTTCTGTATTTACAAACACCAGAGTTATTTGCAAAGAAAGAAAGAAGGTGGGGGGAGGGGAGAAAGAGAAAAAAGAAGGAAAGAAAGAAAAGAAAGAAGACAATTAACCATTACATTTTCCTTCCTTCTTCCTGGACATAATTTTCAACAATTTTAGTAAAAGATGATCTCAGGCAGCCACTACACACTTAAAATTAAAGACATCCTTGTGAAATTTATTTTATTATTATTGTGATGTGTGTTTTATATATATGTTGTCCCAACAATCTTAGTGTAGTTCTAAGTATTGCTGGGATATACTGTATTTATTTCTGTGAATAAACTGCATTTCACCCATACAATACAGGATCCTTGAGGGCAGGGACCATTTCATTTTTACATTTTTATTTCTCTTATATGGCAATGGTAGAAAGTAGCATATTAACATTTATTGAACTGAACTGATGGCACCATGCTATGCACTGGAAATATGGTAACAACAAAAAAAGATATTGAATGAGTTCATAATCTATAAAATTGTTAATTTTATATGAATTTAATTGTTAGAGAGTAAGATATAAAATTTTCTCCTTAAACTTAATACAGGTAAAAACATGTTACTTCAAAAGTAATTATAGTTTAAAAATATAATGGGATAAAATAAACATCTAGAAGATATTTGGAAAAAAGTGGGGCAGCTGGTGCTGGCTAGCTATTTATTCATCCAATAAGCATTTATTAAGCACCTTCTACACTCTAGGTATACAGAATCCAGACAGCTGAAGTCTACTGGTGGCATGAAAATGAAAATGAAACACCTTACTTTCAAGTAATTCTTGAGGGGAAAAACACTCCAAAAAAGACATGTATCATAGGTTAAGTACATTAAAATGATAACTTTCTTGGAAAGTGAAAAAACTGGCATAGACTCATTAATCTTAAACTGCTCCCAGATCTCTTTAGAAGAATAAATCAAGACCACAGTATTTCTCCTAAATAGCATACATCCTATACTATACACCTTGTGTAATACTCCTACCATAATCTACTCAGTACATGTCCAACAACAATACTCAAAAGTTAATCAACAGGAAAAGATTTTTATTGTATATTTATCCAAATTGTATATATTTACCTATTGTGTTCTCAACATTTCTGATTTAAAAAAATAATTCATACAGGAATTGGAATATAAAGGTGTTCTTGCTTTATTATCAAGCTAGCTGTTTCACTCATTTGTGTGTCACTCAGACCCTCCAGTGTAGTGCAATTGCATCTCTGAGGCTCATTACCTAGATCTTTGCTTGCTGACTGAATTTGTGTAAAGTTTCTCACTTTTTCACAAAGTGATATGAATGTACTTTACTTATGAATACATTTTTTCCCTAATAGAATATAAGCTTCTTCAGAACAAATTTTTAATCACTCTCGGTTCATTACTGGATTAGGTGACTTCTAAGGTCCCTTCCAGTTTTAGATCTAGAATTCAAACATCTCTATTCTATAAATTGTGAAATTTATCCCCTAATTCTCAGTGTTAGTGTTGATTCTCTTTGGTTTTAATCTTCAACTTCTGGGTTAACCTTGGTTTACATTTTTCAAAGATTATTCAAGCAATTCTTGGTAACAGTAAGTAGGATATATGCTGCAGGAAAGGTTAACAGAAATTCTTCCTCTTTTAAAAAAGACTTCATTTGTCACATCTTTTATACTTTCTCCTAATAACTGATTAATTCTATCTTCAAGAATAGTCTCCCATATATAAGAATAGTAGCCTAGAGTAGAAAGGTGGATCTATTTTATGGAGGTTATGGATGGTGTGGTTTCCCTGAAGAGAATGAATACTATTCAAATTCAGTTTTAAAAAATTCTTTTCTATAATTATGTTTTTTTAAATGGTTAGCAAGAAGGTAATAAGCAATTACTAACTAAAAGGAAAGATGTTTCCAGGATACCAAGGTGAAATGATACAGGGCTATTAAATAATATTTTTGTATTATTTCAATAATGGAAATTTGTAGCCAAATAACATTTAAGACTGACAGACTTTTCAACATTGTACAAAAGGAGATTTTATTGTTCACTGGATTTCATACAATTAAAAGGCTCAGTACTAATTGTTCTGAACAACAGAAGATAATAAATTACTGTAAAAATTCATCCACCAAAGGATTCAAATAATACCAGGGGATTTAGAGGAAAAAGAGACATTATAAATAAATCCAACCCCCATCATTTTATACATGCATAAAGTTGAGGCTCCCAGAAATTACATGACAGCCAAGGTCACATGGGTGATAGATGATAATCAGAAAAGTACTAATTTATTAAGCAACTACTAGGAGCAAGGCACTGGGGAAACAAAGATAAATGTGAACCAGTCCTTGCTCTCTCAAGGAGCCTCATTGTACAAGAAGACAAGTCCATGGATAAGTATGTACAAAAAACATAGAAGATAAATACAAGGTGATTTTTGAGTGCTACACAACCAGTGCTTTCAAATTGTAGTGCTGGAGAAGACTTTTGAAAGTCCAAATCAGTCAACATTTAAGAAATTAATTCATTGGAAGAACTAATGAAGCTTAAATATTCTGGTCATATAATGAGAAGACAGCACTCATTGGGAAAGACCCTGATGTTGGAAAAGACTAAAGGTCAAACTAGAAGGAGATGGCAGAGGATGAGATGGAGAGATCGTGTCATGAAAACAATAAATGTGAGCTTGGACAGACCAGTAAATAATGGAGGATAGAAGGGCCTGGCATGTCCATGGGGCCAAAAAGAACTGAACATTGAATGAACAACATGATGTTCTACTTTGTGGTCCGTTAGCTTACTAAGGAGTTGAAATTTTATTGGTAACTGCAAGCTTTACCAATACGTTGAATGTGCTCAGAACTCTGTGCTTCAGTTTGCTTAAATTTCAATCACAATATCCTAAATAATCTCTCCACAAAGTATAAAAAGTATTTTAGAAGAAAGTATAAAAAGAACAATTCATGTACTAAGCAGATCTAAACATGTTCTAAAAAGATAAAAAATCTTCATGGATTAAAATATAAACATTAGATCTGGAAGGAATCTAGAAGGTTCTTAACTAGGAAAACCCCATATAGGAACTTGACCAAAGAGATCCACTGCAACTCTAATGTTCCACATTAAGCTTGGCACAATACAAGCAACATACAACAACAGAAAAATAGCTAGAGAGTAAAAGGATATGGGATTCAAATTCTTCCTTAATAAGTTTCTATGTGACTTGCAACTAGGAATTTGCTATAAACTGGATTCCATTTGTTCATCTGTAAAATGTGTGGGTTGCCAGATAGTTCCTTCTAGCTCTAAAGCTGGACCTAATATATAATTGCTTGCTAAGTGATTCTTAAATAGTAGGAAAGGTTTCACATGTAAAACTATTTATAGAGACATTTTTGGTAGCAACAAAGAATGGTGTGTAGTATATGAATGCAATATGGCATTATTGCATTGTAAAATATGACAAATTATTGATTCTGAGAAACTGGGGAAGATTTATATGAACTGATTCATAGGAAAGACAGAAAAGTAGAATAATTTACATAATAATGTAAAAGAAAAAAAAAAAACCTAAAAGATTTGACAACTGATCAATGATAACTACATAAGATTTATGGTAAAGCATGGGTCCTGCCTCAGCAGAAAGGTGTTCAACTCATTTATTTTATTTAACTATACCTATTATTTGGAGGACTGACTGTGTCAGTCTCTATTCTAATAAATTCCAGTGGCTCCCTGTCATCTATAGGATCAAAGATAAAATCTTCTTTTAACTTTCAAAGCCCTTTGTAACCTAGTCCCTTCTTATTTTTTCAGTCTTCTTATACCTTACATACCATTTATTCTCCAATCACTATTTACACTGCAATCCAAGGACACCAGCCTCATTTCTGTTTCTCACTGTGTGGGCTGTGGCAAGTTACTTAACAGCACTGGCCCTCAGTTTCTTTTTCAGCAATATGGAGTTAGAGTAGATAAATGTTGCTATACAGGAACCACCTGCCAATGGCTCAGGTCAAATCAGTAACTCACACCTGTAGAATGGATCTCTTCATGTGAGAGGATGATGACGACGACGATGATTACAAGGAAACTGAGAGGCAATTGCTGTTCTCTGACCTCTCTCCTCTCTACCTCCAATTTATTTCATTCCCAATCCACAAGGAACATCTGCATCAAAGGCTGCTTTGCACCTCCTTCAGAATTGACCTGCCCCTTCATCCAGGCATGGTCCTTAACAGATAAACCTAAATTATTTTCCAATTCTAAGATTTTGTCCCTTTGTTGAGAAATCTTTAGGTATGGATTAGTCTGGATGGAGAAACTAAGTGGCACAGTGGATAGAGTACAAGGTCAAGAGTCAAGAAGATCTAAGTTGAAATCTGATTTCAAATACTTACTAGCTATGTGACTCTGGGCAAGAGTTTTCTCATCTATAAAATGCGGATAGCAATAGCACCTACTTTCCAGTGTTGTTGTGAGGATTAAATGCAATACCTATAAATTACTTAGGAAAAAAGCCTAAGAAAAAAATACAGTGGTATATCTCAAAATAAAAGATTCTACAGTGTTCTAGGGCTTGATGAAATGAGTTCTAAATTAAGTAGAGACAGAAGTATTTGCAAGACAGAATGATATATGGGGAAAAAAATCAATGGATTTAGAGTTAAAGCCATTGAGTTCAAGCCTTGCTTCTGTCACTACCTTGTGTGAGCATAAGTAAGATACTTAATTTTCCTGGATCTGTTTTCTCATTTGAAAAATAATAAGGCTGAACTATATGGCCTTTTAAGGTCTCTTCCAGTTCTAAATCTCTAAACCTATAAATCTCAGACAGTGCTAAATACCAATGGGCACATTTCTCCCTACTTGTGTTTCCTATTTCATAGTGATAATTAGAAAATTGTTAAAATAAAGTAATCTTTGTAGTTGTCTTTATTAAAGAATCCTTTATGATTTTAATATATGAGGGGAAGATACTGCTCCTAGGTTTATAGGGTTAATACCAAGAGCCAGAAAAACAATCAGTTTCTTCAATACAATTTCTAAAAAGCAATCAACATATGCTCTTTAACGGGATAAATATAAGGTAAATATTATCTCTCTTGTTTCTAAAAAATAAAACCTCATAGACCATTCAAATGCATTCCAACAAACTTTTCTGAAGGTCATAAGCTTGAACCCAGATGAATAGTGAATATAGGGAAAGGAAAAGCTTCTAAGGTCCCTTCAAGTGCTTCTAGATTAGAGGTATATTTCTCTTGAGGCTACAGAGCATCCATGAGTCCCTCTACCAATCTTCTCCAGGCAGATACAAACATCAGTATCCAGGGGCGTGGGGGTAGGACTCACATGACAAGTCTTAGGCAACAGGGTTACCTGAGGTTAGAGGATGATTTGTCTTTGACTTAAGAGAGAAAGTAGTTCATTTCTGACACCATGTCCTGTCAGCAATCCCATTGTTGAAACATCTTTGAAGATTTGGGAGCACTAATCTGGCCAAGGCATATGTGGTGATGGTCAGTCTTTTTCTAATTCATGATTGGTCTGTTAGGTAAATTCAGCCTTAGCATATATTCAAGGCCCTCAGCAGTCTCATCTGAACAGGAAAATTTGTGTGTAGGAGGGGAAAAGGGAGGAGAGGATGGGTGAAGGGAGGGGGGGAGGGCTAGAGATAGGGAGAAGACTCTCATAATTAGCATAGTATAATGATAAGATACTCAGTGGCCCTGGGAGAAGGGCAGGACACTTACTAGCTGAGATGCTAAAAAATATCTTGAAAGAAAATTAGAGGTATTGAATAGACTTTTATTTTAAAAGAAACACAATGAAAAAAGAAAAAAAATATTGTTGAACTGTTGGCGTGCAAACTGAAATAAAGCACACTTAATACAATTTTTTTCCTTAGGAAATAAGTCTCCCAAAATGGGACCCTGTAAAGGGATGAAACTCTGAATAGGTGCACTGGAATCAGACAACGGAGCACTTAAGGCTAATTACTTATTGGACAATACTCTATTAACATATGCTTGGAAAATGGCCTTTCTCACTAGTCCGTGCAGGCTGGATCTTTTGGTACATATAGATAATGGTAGGAGGGATTAGGGGGTGGACTGAGACAAGCCAGAGTCACTTTGGAGGAGGAGAAGGAGAAGGAAAGTGGGTGGAGAGTGTGTGGCAGTTTTGTTGATCCGGTTCACTTCCCCACTAAAGACTAAGGACTTTTGCTTACCCTGACTCAGGCTGATTCTGGGGCCTCCAGGGAGCTAGCATGAACTTCACAGGGCTCAAACTTATCATTTTAGTATTGAGTAGTAGTAGCAGCATTAATAGGGTTGTACTAATACAAAATATTTAAATTAATTGATATTAAATGCTGAATTTTTCACAGCATGGAGTTAGGCCTATTATAATTCTGCCTAGAGTTAAATATCTCTCTCTCTCTCTCTCTCTGTCTCTCTCTTTTTCTGTCTGTGTGTGTGTCTCTGTCTTTCACACACACACACACACACACACACACACACACACACACACACACACACACACCCTCTCTACAAGTTTAAGAGGGAGTCAAAACAAAACATTTAATTAATTTGACATACATAGACAAAAATCAAGCTACATGATGTGAATGAAAAACATTTTAAGAGGTTATTTCATCTTGTGGTATATTTCTCCAATGAAGTCAGAATATCATTTGGATTCATAAAGTATAAAATTCTTAAAGTGCACTGAGAAAAAATAGAGACCCAAAGGCTCAAGAGCAAAACTGAATCATGAATAAATGAAATATTAATTAATATCTTAAGTGTCCTTCTAGAAAAACAAATCAAAGTAAAACTGTCAAGGAAAAGTTACACTTGAATGTTAAGAGGCTCATTAGCATTTTGAATCAAAGCTGATTGGGAAGAACATATTTAAAGCAATTAAGACTTACCTACACAAGACTAGCTTACACCTTTGTAAATATAAAAAGGACCATAAGAGATATGTAAAATATTCTTTAAAAAAATACATATTAACAAAAGTCAGAATTCATGGCCTTAAATGCATGTATGAAAATATTAGAGATTTGGAGTCAAAGAGAAGGAAAAATAAGAATAAACAATTTTAGCATAAAATTGATAACACATTAGAAACACTTCTGTAATAAGACATGACATTTCATCAAGCAGTAACAAAAACTTATGTAAACAGAGGTATTCAATTTTATTGAATTTGCTGAAGGTTTATCAAACTGCTTATTCTGGATGGAGTTTACAAAATATCTAAGATCCAAGAATGAAATCAAAAGGTCTTCCACCAGGAGTAAGATGCCCACACAAACTCACCACCAAGAAGCTGAAATGTCTTGAGTCATACAGAAAAGTATAGATGGGGTTCTAGTGGCAATCAGAGCGTTATAGTCGGAGGCACAGGTCCTTCACAAACCAGAAATATTAAGTGGCAAAAAAAAAAGGAAGTTTATTGTTGGATGAGAAGCCAGCTCTGCTAGAAAGGACTGATTTCTTCAGAGGCAAAGTCCTGGCAGAGAAATAACAAAAGGTTTTTTGCTGAGAAGAGAATGTCTTCTCAGTGGTCAGGGTCCTGGTAGCTATGTCAAAGAGGCAAAGAATGCTACTGCAAAGAAATGAGAGAGCAGAAACCTATTATCTAGAGAGAACAGATCTTGGCTGATGGGGTGGGGCAGTTTGAGCAGAACAGACCAGGATCTCCCAATTGAAATTACTTTGCAGGCTTTTTCAGCCTGAATTTGAATGGAGATCCAGCTACCAAAAGAGGTGATTTGCCTTAGAAATGGCCCAGCCTGAGAATCTCTCTCAGACTCCACTAAGCCTGGGAAACCAGGAATCAAAGAGGACAGAATTTCAGTGTTAATTTTACATTTCAAAAGGGAACACAGTTTAGCACTCCGTCAGTACAAAATGTATGTCATTATCATCAGAAATTGCAGACGGAGCCAAAAAATAGTGACAAATATAGATTATATGCAAAGACATGGTAAGGCTTATACCTCTCTAAAGGCTGTAAACAAATTTAATAACTAAGAAAAAAAATCTAGCAACTAGAGAATTATATACATCATAATGTCATTTTTCATGGGCTAACAAATGACAAATCTCAACAATACAAAATATAGACCTCAAAATATCCTGGAGAATTCAACAAAATAGAGTATACTAGAATCAGACAGTTATCACAAGCTAAATTATTTTCCATAGATGTGTGCACAAAGTAACATAATCAGGAGAAAATTCACACAGCAATAGCAATATTACAAATATAATCAACTGTGAAAGATTTAGCAACTCTGATCAACACAATGACCCATCACAATTCCATAGAACTTATGATAAAAACTACTTATCAATCTCCAAATAGAGAACTGATGGACTCAGAGTGAAGATGGAAACATATTTTTCCCTTTCTTGTCTCCACCCTTTTGAGGGAGGGAGAGATATGACTAATGAGAAAATCTGTTTTGTAGTAATATGAATAATGGGTTTCTTATTTCTTGCTTTCTAAATAAATGCAAGGTGAGTGGAAGAAGAGAATTTGGAACTGGAAATAAAATTGAATTAAAAAAAAAAAAATGTTTTTGTTGAGGCAATTGGGGTTAAGTGACTTGCCCAGGGCCACACAGCTAGGAAGGATTAAGTGTCTGAGTTCATATTTGAACTCAGGTCCTTCTGACTTCAGGGCTGGTGCTCTTATCTATTGTGCCACCTAGCTGCCTCTAAAATTGAATTTTTTTAAAAGAAAAATAGAAAACAAATATAGGCAAATAATATCAGGATCATATTTGATATTAGAGATAAGATAAAATTACACAAATTTTTTTTTACTAGAGCCCTGAATAATGTTGGATAGTCAATAAATATTTGTGAATTCAGGAAGATAATATTAAAATAAGCTGCAAATACTTATACATGTTCCTTTAAGACACATTTTTTCACAAAATATGATATGCAGTACTCAATGCTATTTTCATCATAAGCCTCCCATGAAGTTCATGTTGTAGCAGAGTACTAGGCATATAACAAGTGCTCAATAAATGCTTGATTAAAAACAGAATTAAAGTATTTATTATTGACTCTACACTAATATGGAGGGCCAACAGAAACTTGCCTTCCAAATTCAAGTTAGAATTCATTTGTCTATGGATTTGTTTAGATGAAACTAAGACTTAAAGAGGGTTAAATGCACAGATTTGCATTTTTATTTGACGTTCTGTAGCTTGATGAATAGAATCAATATGTCATCTACAAGCATGAAAAATCTGGAGGACCTCAAACTCAAACCCCCCTTTATCTTGGATTCTGTTCTGGATCTTTACTATCACAGAGCTGAATACCCTCATTTTATTATAAGAAAATCACTGAATATTTCTATTGTTTTATCTTTCAAAGAATATAGACTGATTATATTCATTCAAATTATTTTAGACATTTTGAAGTTCTTTTGATTTTTGTAAACATACTACTTATGTGAAACACTAACATATGTAATCTCTACTCTTACTATCTTCAAAATGGAAACCTCATTTCAGCAGGAAAACTACCCTGAGGGACAACCATGTTAGCCTGAGAAGCAATGTGAACTCTATTTTGAGGGGTATATAATGACCACAGGCATACAATTTTACAAAGAAAAAAAAAGAAATAATCAACTATTACAAGAGAAATTGTGTGAAAAATACATGATAAAATTATATTTTTATTAAATGGTCACATTAAAATTCTAAGTTTATCAGAACAAAGATAAGATTATTAGCATATGCCATACCCTATATGTAATCTATACTCCGCTTTATTTTGTTTGTGTCTGTCTTCTATATGTCATTCTCTTTCTTTCTGAGGTAGATATATGATTCATTAGTATCTACTAATTCAGTACATGATCTATTCCGAGCTTTAAAGTTTTAGAGAATTGCTTGGGAAACTGAAAAGTTAAATAACTTAACCAGGATCACAAAATCACAAGTACTGGTCAGAGATAGAATTTTAACCCAGATCTTTCAGATTCTACCAAAATTTACTCTTTCTTTCTTGATTGGTGTTCAATAAACTCTCTTAGTTGAAACAAGCACAATGAAATCCACTTAAAATATTATTTAGTCCACCCAAACTGAACATTTTGCTGTCACAATCATCATCTATTTTACATCTCTGTGTCTTTGATCAGGTGCTGGATTGCCTCTTTCTCTCAGAGTATTCCAGTTTAGGTCAAACATAATATCCTAGCAGAGAGTTCAATAAATTTTAGGATTCCAAATTCTGGAATAATGACTTATAATTTGAAAAAAAACTGGTGGGAAAACTAGAAAGCAATTTGGTAGAAATTAAAGTTAACACCTATGTTTAACTGTGGGTCACAATAAGCTCAAAACTGATACAAGACCTAGATGTAAAAGTTCATACCATAAACAAATTAGAAGTGAAGGAAAGGGTGATATGGAGGGGAAGAATTCCTACCAATTAACAAAAACGATTGCATTAGTCAATTTTGATAACTTAAAATTGAAAAACTCTGCACAATCAATGTAGTTGGAATTAGAAGGGAAATGGTTAACTGGGGGGAAGAGGAAAGGGAATCTTTACAGCAAATTTCTGATAAGTGTGGGCTAGCATAACCAAGATATAGGGAGCTGACGTAAAATCAGCCAATTCTCAACATTGATACATGCCTTTAACTTTCATGACTTTTAAACATTCACATGATTTTATCAACAACTTCATTTTTATTTTTGCATTAGCAATTGTGCATATTCAGCTATGCACACTAGGAAAAAATGAGAGACATGAAGTGCACAAGTTTATGGAGCAGGTAGTATTCTACTAGATTCTACAGGGGTCTTGGTCCCCCACCACTGTGAAAAAATTTCCCTATGCATTCACTGCATATTTTCATTGTTTGCTTTTACAACTCATGTTTTGTGTTGAAAGCAAAGTGCAAGTCTTTGGGCTCTAGATCCAAGTGTGCAAAGTCAGTGATACAGCTTAGTAAGAAAATAAAAATGTCAGATAAACTTCATAAGAGAATATTTGCCTCTACTATTGGCTACAATTTTCATGTTAATGAATGTCGATTTGTTACAGGCTGCAAAAAAGAACAGTATTTAGGTACTGTAGATTTCATGCATTAAGAAAAGTGAATAGTTTGAAATCAATATTTATTAAATTGACATGCTAGCAAAAAGGTCACAGAATTCTAGGAATTACCAGGAAGAAAAATGCTATGTTACCAATTTTATTTTATTTGTGTACTACATTTTTATGGGTTTATCATTATCATGTATTTCAAAAAGTGAATATTATCAGAATTAATATTTTGCTATAAAGAGTTGTATACATAATAGTGTACTTTCAGCAATCTAGCAAAGATTACATTTTTTTTTGATGGTCACAGGAATCTAAGTTCTTATTTCCCATAAGTTCAACATTTTTTATTTGCATTTTTTATTTTCCATACCACAATTTTCTAGGTTCTTGCAAAAGTTGGGGATTGATTGTATATAAAAATAGGCATTCTCCAATAAGTAAAAATGCCAAAAGTGGTCTGGTAGAGAGATTAGATTTATACTAATTGATGGCTCAACTGTACTGAGACACTTCTTAGATACGTAAATGTGGACAAGCCACTTAAACTCTGTCTCAATTTCCTCATCTGTAAAATGAGGATAATAATAGCACTTATCTCCCAGAATTATTAAGATTAAATGAGATTTTTCTAAAGCACTTAACACAGTGCCTAGAACATAGTAGTCTATATTTAAGCCCCTGCTTACCAAATGCCCAACAGAGACATGGCAGCATACTTCAGACCTATGATCTTGACTTTGAGCTCACTCTCCACCATCATGATGGTGGAAAGAGCTCTTATAAAGAAGGAAGCTGCTGGATCCCCATTGCAATCTACAGGGCAATGATCACCCTGGGAAGCAACCTAGATGCTTGTCACCAAAGTCCTGAGCATTGCTAAATGGTCAAACATCAGAAACTGATATAATTTTGTCAATGGAAATAACTTTAAGAGGAGGGTTTAGCATTTGCTTTCTTACTGAATCTACTACAATGTGCAAGTCACTATGCTAGGCATTGGAGATATAAATGAGGCAAAAATCAGTTCTAACCTAATCTAATTTTAGAGACAGGGAGAAATGATGTAAAACAAGCTAAATGTGGTTTAAATAGGAAACAAAGAAAGGTGCTGGAATTAAAAGGGGTTCCTGAAAGATGGAATTTCAGCAGCAAAGTAACGAAAACCAGCAAAGCCAAGAAGTAGAGCTGAGGAGGGAGAGTGTCCAGTCCAGGAGAGCCAAAGAAATTGCCTGGAGCCAAGGGAAGAATGTTCCTGGATCAAAGAAGATATGGCAGGAAATAAGATATAAAAAGACAGGAAAGGGAGTGGGAAGCTAATTATTGATGACTTTGAGGACCAAATAGAGAATTTTGAGTTTCATCCAGGCAGCAATAAAGAAGCCACTAGAGTCTCTTTACGAGACAGGGAAGGAACTGATGTGGTCACAGATTTGCACTTTAGGAAAGGGACTTTTGATGGCTGGCTGGAGGATAGATTAGAATAGAGAGATACTTAGGGCAGTACATCAATAAAGCACTCAAAAAGAAAAATTAAAACCTGTGCCACAGATTGTTAATCCCTAGTATATAAATCAAATGTTCTCTACCAAGTTACAAAAGAAGTAATTTTCTGCCTAACCAATTTTTTTTTTCATTTATCCAAGTTTATGTGGCATAAT
Organism: Sminthopsis crassicaudata; assembly: GCF_048593235.1. Taxonomy (NCBI): domain Eukaryota; kingdom Metazoa; phylum Chordata; class Mammalia; order Dasyuromorphia; family Dasyuridae; genus Sminthopsis; species Sminthopsis crassicaudata. Next base: position 69,427,846 of record NC_133620.1, on the reverse strand, counting down.
GTTCTAATATGGGCAATTCTGTTGTAGGATGTTAACTTAATAACAAATGTTGTGGGGTTTGTTTGCTTGTTTTTAATCCTATAAAACTATCACTGGAAGTTAAGATAGTATAGTTTAAGCCTTTCCCTGGAAGAAAACCTGCTGAAAGACATTTTCACTTTTTAAAAATAGCAACATATATTGTTCCATAAGAAATGATGAGCAAGCTGATTTCAGAAAAGCCTGGAAAGACTTACATGAACTGATGTTGAGTGAACAGAACCAACAAAACAGAACACAGTTAACAAAATTATGTGAAGATCAGCCGTGGTAAGACTTAACTCTTCTTAACAATGAGGTGATTTGAGGCAATTCCCACAGACTTGGTATGGAAAGTGTCAATAGCACCCAGAGAGTGAACTATAGAGACTGAATGTGGATCGAAGCATAGTATTTTCATTTGTCTGCTTGTTTATTTTCTTTCTTGTGGGTTCCCTCCCCACCCATTTAGTGTGATTTTTCTTGCACAATGTGACAAATATGGAAATATGTTTTTAAAAAATAGCAATATCTCTAAATTTAATATAGCTTCATCTCTCCATATTGAAAAAGAGAGCTATCCTTTATAGCTATAGTAACATTTACTAAAAATGAAATAGCAATATGCACAAGATATTTTAGAAAATTTACAATAATTAAAGATTGTAAAATGGGATTATAATATGGAGACTACTCACTAATTAAATGAAACAAAATTACAAGGTGGTTAAGACACAGGTAGACAAACCTGATAGCTAAGTTTTGAAGATGGTACCAGAATGAACATGATACTACAGAGCCCAATAGGGCACAAGAAAGAAGTGTTTTCCACAAGCAAATAAGCTAACTATAATATCACTATAAAAATGCCTATGATGTTGACTGTTTATACGTTTGGATTTTTTTTTTTTTTTTTTTTTTGGAATTTCAGCAGATTTAACATAGTACTAATTGAAGGGGTTTCTAAAATCATTTATAACACACTCCTTTAATCAGTTCTGAGTAATTAATACTAAAACACTCACCTTCTATATATTCTTTAAAATTAGCCTTAAAGGGTCTTTCCACCTTCCTCTCTAATAAACTAATTACACCATGATAACAAAATCACCCAAGAGAAAAGACACAAAGAAGCCAATTTAGGAATCCTTATGTTTGGAAGTGACCTTGAAGGTGCTATATATGCTCAAACTATGACAACTATGATATATCAGCCTGATCTATGAGATCATGTCTACCAAAAAAGCTGTACTTTACAGAATAATGTGGAATGTAGTTCCCTGAGGCAGAACCATCTCACTATATCAGGAATACGTTATTAGAAAAGATATGGACACTCAGAAACACTACAGCTCACATAAAAACTGATCATCCAAATGATCATGACAGATAACTACTGAAGAGCTGCTATTAAATTAAGTCACATATATGAACCACTACATACAATTCCCAATCCCTCTACTTTTGTCTGCCTGTATTTCTGGTTTCCTTCACAGGCTAACTGTACACTATTTCAAAGTTCAATTCTTTTTGTACAGCAAAATAACTGTTTGGACATGTGTGTGTGTGTGTGTGTGTATATATATATATATATATATATATATATTGTATTTAACTTATATTTTAACATATTTAACATGTATTGATCAACCTGCCATCAGGGGGAAGGGGTGGGGGGAAGGAGGGGAAAAGTTGGGATAAAAGGATTTACAATTGTCAATGCTGAAAAAAGTATCCATTCATGTATCTTGTAAATAAAAAGCTATAATAAAAAAATTTGTTAAGTAAATAAATTAAGTTGCATAAAAAGAGATAGAGATTCTTGAATTCAGACTTAAAACTCTCTCCTAATCTTCTCTCACATCTTCAGTAGTCTACTAGATGTATTGAACTGGATGTTACACAGATATCTTAAATTCATCATGTCTCAAATTGATCACATTGTCTTTCACCTAAAACTCTCCTTTCTTCCTAGCTTCCCTGCCTCTGATGAGGATACCACCAGCTATCTAGTTACCTGGGTTGCCAACCTAGATGCCATCCTTGAGTTCTCATCATCTCTTAACCTACTCCACACCCCATATATCCAACTGCTACTAAGTTATGTTGCTTCTGTCTTTGTACCATCTTTCACATATACCCGGTCCAACACTCCCACTGTTCCGGCACATGCCTCCATCACCTCATGCCTGGACTATTGCAATAACCTGATTAGTTGGTCCACTTGCCACCAAGTCCTTCCTCATTCTGATCTCTCCTTCCATGCAGCTGTTCACAGTGATCTTCCTAAAAGGCAGCTCTGACCACATCACCATAGATTCAATCAATTTCTTTTTACTCCAGGATCAAATATAAAATCTTGTTTGGCCATTTCCTCTCTCTAGTTTTCCTATACTATACCTAGCTCCTTTCCACGTATTTTGCAATAATAGTGGCAATGGCCTCCTCACTCCACACTCCAGAAAGTCTTGCTTGCTGTCCCCTTGCCTAGAAAGCTCTCCTTCTTTATCTCCACCTCCTGGATTCCTTCAAGTCCTAGCTCAAATTCCACCTTACACAAGACTTTGCCTTTCTTCTTAAAGCTAAAGCTTTCCCTCGGAGATTAACTCTAAATTACCCTATAAAAGATCTCTCATATAGTTGTTTTCAGACTGTCTTCCCCATTAAGCAATGAGTTCCTTGAGAGCAGAGACTGATTTTCTCTTTCTTTGTAACTCCTGAACTTGACTATTCTATGTATTGGTTCATAGTCATCTCCCAGAGTTTCACTGGGTGTAGCTGGTTCAGTTCATTACTGCTCTATTTGAACTGATTTGGTTCATCTCATTGTTTTTGTTTTTAATTAATTTTATAATTATAAAAATTTTTTTTGACAGTACATATGCATGAGTAATTTTTTAAAAAATAATATTATCCCTTGTATTCATTTTTCCAAATTTTCCCCTCCCTCCCTCTACTCCCTCCCCTAGATGACAGGCAATCCCATACATATTAAATGTGTTACAATATAACCTAGATACAATACATGTGTGAATCCGATTTTCTTGTTGCATTAAGAATTGGATTCCGAAGGTATAAGTAACCTGGGTAGATAGACAGTAGTGCTAACAGTTTACATTCAATTCCCAGTGTTCCTTCTCTGGGTATAGCTGTTTCTGTCCACCACTGATCAACTGGAAGTGAGATGGATCTTCTTTATGTTGAAGATATCCACTTCCATCAGAATATATCTTCATACAGTATTGTTGTTGAAGTGTATAGTGATCTTCTGCTCATTTCACTCAGCATCAGTTCATGTAAGTCTCTCCAAACCTCTCTATATTCATCCTGCTGGTCATTTCTTACAGAGCAATAATATTCCATAATATTCATATACCACAATTTACCAAATTGATGGATATCCACTCAGTTTCCAGTTTCTGGCCACTACAAAGAAGGCTGCCATTGCATATACAGGTCCCTTTCTCTTTAAGATCGCTTTGGGATATAAGCCCAGTAGTAATACTGCTGGATCAAAGGGTATGCACAATCTGATAACTTTTTGAGCACTGTTCCAAATCCCTTGCAATCACTTCTGCCCCAACTTTTCCCTTCCTTTCCTCCACCCCCTCTCCTAGATGGCAGGCAGTCATGTATAACTATATAGTCATATAGTTATAGTCATATGTAGTCTCGTATATATAGCCATGTATAAACATGTTAAATATGTTAAAGTATATCAAAAATACAATGTGTGTACATATTTATATAGTTCTCCTGTTGCACAAGAAAAATATCTTCCCTGTTTATTAACAAGACTTATAGTACAGGGCCTAGCATAAAATAAGCACTTAATGTTTACTGATTGATTGATACCCCACTTAAGGCAGTAATGAGCAAATACCAAGTACACAATACAACTGACCCACTTTATACTAAAACATAAAGCCAATATTGTGTGCCACATGATTTCTGCTTTATCCTTTGTTTTCTATTAATTCAACAAAAAGTTAAGTACCATGCACAAGGCAAAATATTAGGAATAGGGAATATAAAGGACAAAAAAAAGAAAACAGTATTTGCTTTCAAACACTTTACATTCCACAAAAGAATGCTTTTTATTCCCTCTCTCTCAATTGACTAAATCCCTATATTCCCTATTTATTTTTCCCAAATGTGAACCAATTCCATTCTATTTTCACTGTGTTCCTGTGCTTCAGTGTCCAACTTCAACCTGGCACTATTACTCCAGCCCAAAGCCCCTGGTACTTGGGATTGATGATGATAAACTACTATTTCTAGCCTGACCCAGATCCCTACAATGCTGCAGCTTGGTCAACCAACACTGCTATTACTGGAAATGGCATATGATAAATCAATTGCTCTATGACTACATTCAACAACTCTTTCTTGACTTTCTTTAACCAAACTGCACACTCCACTTAGTTATGTGCTTCTTTTTACACTGAAATGCATGCCTCCTTTTAACAAGGGATCATTTTACTTTTTCTATTTTATATCTTCAATGTTTATCAGAGTACTTGGGTACAAAGTAATCACTTAAGGTTTCAAAATCCACATGCAAATGTATAAATATGCAAATATATCTTCTGTGGATAGAATATGTACTTCATATACATAGAAACATACTTATAATGCTATTTTTCAAACATTTATGAATGCTACTATAATATTTTAAATATAACTTCATTTAAAATAGAAACCCAGCTTTTGTCACATTTTCTCTATCAAAAAAATGCTGACTACTAGTTCTATCATAAAGATTTTAACATTCAGAGGAAGTTCTTATACTTACAAAGCACTAAATCTAACTAATACATATACTTAATTCCAATACATATACTTAATTATAACTAATATTAGTTGCCAGCACTTAGTCATTTAAGATTTGCAAAGTGCTTTATATACATCTCTTCTAAACACTCAATATCTCACTTGATTAAAATCATCCAAATATTCAAATCTATTTGTCATCAACATAGATATCCCTTCTGTTCAAAGAGAAATTTATTCATGCCCTTCTATCCTAAAAGACTCTTATTCACACCCTCTCATAAATTCACTACAGGGGATCTATCCAATATTAAAGGCTAGACTTTCTTAACCATCTCCTAATAAATTAAGGATATCAGTACAAGACATGGGCTGTCCACCTATTATTCTTTCCTCTGGCAATGACATCAGTCCATTTCCTTTTTTCAATCATACTTTTCTTTGAAGGCACCTGATGAGGTCCTAGGTCACTGGGGGTGGGGAGTGGGTCACTGAAATACTGATAAAATTACTCCCTGAGGCAAGTAGGGAAGGGCACTGATCAGTTCAACGATATAGTACCACTCTCTGTGGAGCTACGGGGTAGCCCCACCTTGTGGGTGTCCAGTCAGAAATCCAAATTATACCAAACTCCAGAGGTTAAATTTCTCTTAAAAGTCTGCCCATGGCCCACACCATCTTTGCTGAATCCCTTTTAGGTTAGCCTGCCATGGGTTCTGCCTTATGGTGTCTTTCTTCAATTAAGGTGGTCCCTTTTAGGATTTAGCCTGCCCCACCTCACGAAGGAGAAAGGGAGAACTGTGAATTCCACTAGAAAACTCATCTTTTCCACTGTTAATTATTAAAACCCTTTTCCTTGCTCACTATATGCTCTTCCAACTCTATTTCATATTTAACACTCCTGGTGCCTATTTCTTCATTTTGTCTATAACCTCTTCAAAGTAAATCTACCTTTTGTCAAAGTGAATGGCCACTGTGAATTCTTCACATGACCGAACCCCAACATTTGGTGTCTGAATATCATTCTCATCATTTGGTGCTGTACCTCAAACACATTGGTATACTTTACTTTTGTTCTTCGTACTTCCTTATTGATTTTATTTTATTTTTGCTGAGGCAATTGGGGTTACCCAGGGTCACACAGGCTAGTAAGTGTTGTGTCCAGAGGCCAAATTTGAACTCAGGTCTGCGCCTTCTAGCTATCTAGCTATCCCTACTTCCTTACACCTACCATAGGCCTCTCTCCATTACCCACTAAACATAGATACTTTTAATTCTTTGAAGGCTATAATGTTGTATGAATCAAAGTTAAAAAACAATATGATAAAACAGAAATGTTTTAGAGTAAAATAATATAAAGCTACTACACAAAAGCCTAATCTCAGTGATAGGTAATGAAGAAGAACCATTCAATGTTTTCTTTCCATGTCCTAGAGACTATAAGCCACAAAATGAGGTAATTAAAGAAAAAGAGATTAAAATTTAACAGAATAAGACTAAAGCTGTGTTGGAACTCCAAATGCATAGTTCAGTCTCACTTTACAAATACTTATTCACAAAGCTGAATTGTAACATTTGGTAGGCTTCACACCCTACCAACTCCAAATACTGCCAACACCAGTTCAACAGCCAAGCAAACAAAAAACCCTGACAACTTGAAATCTACAGAAAAGCTAAAAAAGGTTAGAATTCAAAATTTAAAAAAAAAAAAAAATTTAAAGAAAAAACTGCCTTAGGTGGTTTTTTTTAAATTATTTTGAGGAAAACAAAAGCAGAAACTGAGAGCCCACATTCTAGAAAACTCCTGAAAAACATCTTTTGTTTCTTAAAAAATAATGTATGTATATTGTATGGGGCCGAAAAGACCCCTACCCAAAATAACTACTCAGAGTTCACTCAAAGTAGAAAGCAGAAAGATTGTTTAATATAGCAACTCATGAGCTGTGGGCCAGTCCTGCTGAGAGATAAAGAGACTCACAGCAGGAGGCCCCAGACTCAGTGGATACACACTGTTTTTATAGGTTTTTGTTACAAAAGATTACATCACAAATCAGAAAGCATTAAGAAGCGTAGGGTCTCCTAATGGGATATCGCTATCAAAAACTGGGAATGGAATGTTTCAGTTTCCCTGAAATTCCCTGCTTTTTAGAAAACCTTAAATCAGCAGTTAACTAAATTGACAGTGTTTTTAAACCAATAGGTTAAACAATGTCAGACATTGATAAATGCCACCAGTTTAGGTTAAGTAAATGTGTCTGTAAATAGAGGCTTATACATAGGTCAGAGGGAGATCAGAAATAATGAAAATAAAATAAAGAAAAAGCATTCACACATCCCTATAAGTTCATCTCATCTTTCCGTTCCATATAGTATCATATCTCTCTCCTCTCCCTTCCTCCAGAACCTTTCTCAAGTTATTTTCTTCCATTCCCTATATTCTCTCTCTAACTTTTCTTACTAACTTTTGATTCTACTAGTTCTGTTTCTGTTTCTATTCCATTTCTGCTCATCTCCCTTTTTCTTTCTTTAATAATCACTTTTTGTTTTCTGAAACAAAATTTTCATCCCCCCACCCCCCACCTTTCACTTCTCCTCAGAACGTAAGGACATCAACAAGCATCAGTAGCAACAACTACAAAACTAGAAAACAAAGCAAAATCACAAATCACTCTCTACCCTTTTCCCCCAGAGATTTGACTTTCTTCCTATCAATAGTTCTGAGGAGAGGCTTTCCCATGCTCTATTCCCACATAAAGAGAGAGAAAGCTTTAGTAAGATTACTTCCCAGTTCCTAAACTCCATCCAAAATGGATTGACAAATTTTTCTCCATTTCCTCCTATATGCTCCTTTTTACTAATTATATCCTGAATCACTCTCACCCAATAATTGACCTCTTCCAGAAAAAAGCCTTTTCTCTCCCCCTGGGCTATTTCACCCTAAAACTTTGGAACCTTTTCTTTTGTCATAATCCCAATGAAAGTTCTGATAATTCTTTTAGCCATGTCTAACTTCTTACTCTCAGAAGAGAACCTGCCTTTTTTGTATTACTTCTACCTTGGACTCTAGGATATATGTTAATTATCTTAAGAAACAGAAAAGCCCTTTGTCCCTCCAACTTCCTCTCCTCATTGGGGAAAGAGAATCCTTCTACCAGCAATCTCCTCACCTCACCGCCTGCTTCTCCAACTAGCAGAAGAGGGTAGTGAGCATCAAACACATTCTCTGCTAGGCTCTTGCCACACTGACCCTTGAGAGAGCATAGAATGCCGGCTTTATAAGCTAAGTGCATATCACAGTAAGAACGTTGGGGCCGAGCCCACGAGTGCAGGTTGAGGTGGTCGTGTAAGATAGCCTTCTGTGTAAAGCACTTGTCGCAATTATCCCAGGTGTGTGACCTAACAAGGTGGACATTTATGTGACAGCTGGAGTTGCTTCTTTGGGTGAAATGCCTCCCACATCAGGGGTACATGAAGATGAATAACTAGGCTTTCATGGGGAGCACAAGCTTTTCCACACCCTGAAGCAATTCATGCATCCGATACCCTTGATGTTCTGACAGATTTCCCTCTGGGGAAACCCCTGATATAGGGCTCCTGCTGCCCCCTAAACCCCTACTAATTCTATTGCTCCAGAACATAGTGGCTAATGCTAGGGCTCCATTTCCCAGCCCTAGAGTGATGCACTCCCCTCTTTGATCTCTAAGAAACAGTGACAGACACCCCCCCCTTCTGTGGGTCCTATCAGGCTATAACAACCCTAGAGGGCTGTACTATCATCAAGGGCATCAATAGTTTCTCCAACTTCACTGATGAGTCTGCTATTTCCCTCCCAAGGGTTTCTGGAGGGTTAACATCTCTGTGCCACCTCCAGTACTGATTCTATTTTGACAAGGCAGAAATCTAATGATGTGGTGGTGGCTTAGGAAACCAAATTATATGATTCAGGAGAGCATCAAACTGAGACTGAGGTGGGGGGCACCAAATGTTGGGGTTCTGTCATGTGAAGAATTCCACACAATGGTCATTCTCTTTGAAAAATACTTATTTAGAAAATGTAGTTACAGACAAAATGAAGAAACAATGGACAAAAGAAATAGAAAAAATGGAATAGAGTTGGGAGAGCACATTGTTAGCAAGGAAAGGGGTTTTTAACAATTAATGATGGAAAAGACAAATTCTCTAATAGAACTCACAATTTATCAGGAAAAAGGGAACACCCCATGGGGCTGGAGTATACCTTTAGCTGGCAGGCTAAATAGCAAGATATTTAGCATCCTAAAAGATTAGTTAGCTATAAGGAGAAAGACACCATGAGGCTCAGTGCCATTCAGCAAAGATGGCTTGAGCCATGGACAAATTTATAGAGGAAATCTGATCTCAGGAGTTTGACATAACCAGACATAGCAAGGTGGGGCCACGCCCCAATCTCCACAGAGGGCAGGATCAGGATACTAATGACCTCTATCAAGTGCCCTTCCCTGCTTGACCCAGAGAGCAATTCCATCAATGCTCTAGCTCCTCTCAGCTAAACACACTCAATTACTGAGGACCTCATCCTTACCATCTCCTCTTACTTATCCATTATCCTCCTCTTCTACCTTTTAGCTCAAGGTCCTCAACGGGGGTGGCGGGGGAGGGGGGAATTCTAGCTTCACTGGTGAAGAGGAGGAGACAGGGGAGAGGAGTGACTTGGTAGAGCTGATCCCAGCTGATCCCATCCTTCCAATAACTCTGTCCTCCAGAGCACTGTTGAGAATGGTGACTTAGCTCGGGGCATTTCTATGTTCCTCCCACACAGCTCCATTTGGAGGTGGGAGGTGGCAGTCAAGCAGGTGGCAATGAACTCCAAAGTTCCAATATACCAGGAGAGGAAGGAGCCAGCAGGATGCATTAGTGAGAATGCTAGCTCTGATCTGGGATTGCGGAGAATCTGGTCACCAAAAAAAATGGGGAGCAGGGTGCCAAGATTACCTTATGGCCCCAGAACTGGAGGCTAAAAGTAACATCACATAAGTGTTCCTCTGCCTGGAAATGTCCCCTCTTTCACAGGGTGGCAGCCTGGCAGCCTCATGCCCTGGGACTAAAATCCAAGATTTCCACTCTAGAGGCCATGGTACTGAGTTTGCTAGGAGGGAATTCCTTGCCTCAGTTTCAAATCAAATTAAATTTAAAAAACCCAACAGTATCTATATTAACAGTTAAGTCCAGTAAACATTGAGCCCTATATGCTGAGCCCTAAACTCTCAAAAAAATTTTTCAATTTAATCTTTGTCCTTTGCATTAAATATTGGATAAATAAATGAACTATTAAAATCATTGTCATATGACTTTTTCAGCTAATCAAATCAATTAACAAGCATTTACTGCATGCTAAGATACTGAGATGAGCTTCTGGTATACAAGGAAAAAAACCACTCTCCCCTCAAGGAGCTTTATATTTAGAAATATTAACCATATTTTTTTTTTTTAAAGAAAACCATTTTTATATATGTATAAGATTTATCAAACTTCAAAATTAAGAAAAGCAATCAAAACCATGTTCAATATAAATTCAAAATAGAGCCCACGTTTTTTTTTCCCCTCTGAGGCTGGAGTTAAGTGACTTGCCCAGGGTCACACAGCTAGGAAGTATTATGTGTCTGAGACCAGATTTGAACTCGGGTCCTCCTGAATTCAAGGCTGGTGCTCTATCCACCGCGCCACCTAGCTGCCCCTAGAGCCCACATTTTAATTATGATTCTGTGGAAGAGATTCCTTAAAAGAAAAGAGAAAAGCTATTAACATGTCATGTGTATGTTTAAAAGAATTAAAAAAAAAAAAAAAAAGTGAGTGTTTTCTATCTAGAAAAAGAAGATTCCATTAAAAGGGCTATTCTAAAAACATTCTGGGGCATTCAACACTTTGACATAAGGCTACAAGTGAATAGATTCTAGTGATCATACCTTGCTACAAAAGCAGACACATGAAATGCTAATAATAATTATGTGAAACATTCATGCACCTAATAACTGGAAAAACTGCAATTAACCTAGAATATTTTCCCCCAAATAGTTGTCAAATAAGAGTTAGATTACCAGTCTCTGTTTTATACTTGAGTAAACTGAGGCCCAGAATTATGTGACTTACTCAGGATCATACACTTAAGAGGATCTGAGGCAATGTTTAAATCTAGGTATGAGATTCAGAAGACTTCAAAATCCAACAGTCAAACCACTACATCTAATAAATTTGTTTTCTAATAATTTCTATTTAAATTAAGGAATTTCAGTGTATAAAATTATATATATTTATTTTTTTTTGGGGGGGGGGGTCACGTCCTCAAAGTCTTCATTTGGATTTTTCTTTGTCCTTTGTTGCTCATTTACTTTTCTGCTTTTATGATCATATAAGTTCTATACTCTCTTCTTCTAGCTTTCCCATTTTCATTACAGAAAGTTTTCATGACATAAAAGCCTTCGTAGACTTTAGAATCTTCATACTTTTTCACTCTGATACCATTCTATATGTAGCACAATTTATTTTATCATCCTCCTACTGTTATACATTTAAGTTACTTTCTTTGGTGCCGTTAGGTTTTTAAAGAACAAAACCATTATGAAATTCTTTGAAGACAATCCATTTTCTTTTTTTAATATAATAATACTTTGAAGGTATGCTCCCAATAATTGAATTAAATGCTATGTCTACTCTCATATTTCCTTGAAGATGCAGGTGCCAAGTTGATTTTAAGACATTACAAGCATCAATTAACCAAGGAAGGAATAAAAATACCAAAAAATAAAATTAAGTAATAATCATAATAAAGCCCTAATCCATGAGGGGAAGTAAGAGAGTAAAATTGTTTCTGGGGTCATTAAAATGGATGGCACCAATCTTTATTAAAACCCAAGATTGCTATTTGAAGGTCTTTGTTTTTTATAATAACTTTTTTATTTTTTCAAAATACATGCAAAGATAGTTTTCAACATTCACCCTTGCAAAATCTTGTATTCCAAATTTTCTCCCTTCCTCATCTTTCCCTTCTCTAGAGAGCAAGTAATCCAACATATGTTAAACAAGTACAATTCTAACAGATTTCCATATTTGTCATGCTGCACAAGAAAAATCTATTCAAAAAGGAAAAAAAAAAAAAAAAAGAGAGAGACACAAGCAAGTAAACAACAACAAAAAATGGTGAAAATACTATGTTGTGATCCACATTCAGTCCCCAAAGTCCTCTCTGGATGTAGATGGCTCTCCCCATCACAAGCTTATTGGAATTGGCCTGAATCACCACATTGTTGAAAAGAATCACATCCATCAGACTTGATCATCACACAATCTTGTTGCTATGTACAATATTCTCTTGGTTGTACTCACTTCATTCAGCATCACTTCATGTCAGTCTCTCCAGGCCTTTCTGAAATCATCTTGCTGATTGTTTTTTATAGGACAGTAATATTCCATTCCATTCATATATGTCGGTTTTTGAAGTTTGATTAACTACAAAAACCAAAGTCAGGTAGGTGTTGAGGGGATAGGGCACTGGGCTTGTAGTAATGAAGTCCCGAATTCAAATCCTACTGTGACCCTGAGAAAGTCATAGCAGCAAAATAGAGGTAAGAAAAGCACTTCCTGATGCAGTCTCTACTTTACAGAGGACCAATACAGAAGGAAATACAAGGAATAAATGTACTTGCTTTGCCTCTAACATAGGAATGGAAGTTCTAAAGTCTGCTCAGTTAAGTTCAGAACTTGACACAAAATGAAGCATTTTCATTATGTACAAGCAGCATGTCACAATGGATTGTGTTGGGCTTAGATATGAGTTCAAATCAACTTCTGAAACTTATTTTGTATAATTCTGGACACATGATGTGACTTGTGACTCAAAAAACTCCATACAACTTATTTACTAAGATGTGTTGCTAGAGGAAATACTCAGCCCTTCTAGTAGTATTCAATATATTCAATATTCAATAGTATTCTATAAAACATTACCAAGAAGTATGAATAGAGCACTGAAATGCATTATTACAACCAATTAGTCAGGAAGTTTTTCTAACAGGTAGCTTCCACATTGAGCATGGCATGGAATCAGATTCTAAGGCAGGAGAGAGACAAAATGAATGTTTAAGCCTGAGTAACCTCTACTGGGCATATTAGCTAATTGCAATGTCTTTACAAAAGAGGACTTGGGGTATATCAAAGTCTATGTTTAGGTCTCATTATCTCATTGCAGTTTCCTGACATGTTATTTTCACTGTTAAGAGCCTTTGCAAAGAAAAATTACTAATATAAATGTATTCTGCTGAACATCTGCTTATTTATTTGTATATTATAAAGGCTACAGTAAGAAACCTGATTTTTTTTTAAGCAATTCCTTCATTCTTTTAAATAAAATTTCCCAGTCTCACCAAAAGAAAACAACTGCATTTGAAATAAAATTATAAATACACTGGTTCCTATAAAATTGAAGTGTATATATAGTACAGTAAGGCCCAGATTCCATGACACTGGCTTCTTCTGTTAAAAAGTTCTACATATATACATACTATTTTATATTAGAATACAATATTTTCTGGATGTTGGCTATAAAGAGCAGGACTATGATATATGAGGCAAAATTCTTTCAAACTTTCTCCTTACCTTTAAAACTACCAATATAGTTTAAAATGCATAACTTATCAAATACAGCTAGAAACACAAAGTTGCAACACATTAGTGGAGATACTTAGAGATTATCAATGGGCTCAACAGGTAAGATATTAAGTTCTGGAAGGTAGGGACTATGTTTGCCTTCCCTTGTATTCCCATTTATGCTTAATGCAAAGCACTAATAGATAAAAAGGTCATAAACTAAAACAGCTATGGTCAAAAATTTCCATAATAGATCTATCTTTCTATCTTTTTTTTTTTTTGACGCAAGAAATACTAATAAGTCAAAAACTAGCCACTTAAAAAGAGAAAAAAATGAGCAGATTTAAGACAAAAAGCAATATTAACACAAACTGGGGGAAGAGTAAAAAACTGATAGATTTCTATACCTTTATAATACACTAAAAGAACATTTTACCTGTTTCATCAATATAAAAAAAAATCCAAAAAAATTAAAAGATTCCCCCTCCCCTCCCCGCTGGGGTTAAGTGACTTGCCCAGGGTCACATAGCTAGGAAGTGTTAAGTGTCTGAGACCAGATTTGAACTCGGGTCCTCCTGAATTCAAGGCTAATGCTCTATCCACTGCACCACTTAGCCGCCCAAAATAAAACATTTTTAAAATAGCATTTCTGTAAATTATAAGTTGATACTTATCAAAGTGTTAATTTTTAAAATTCTCCCATTTTTCTTCTCAGAACAACCCTGTAGGGTTAAATACTTTTGAGTAATTATTTCCATTATGCAGATAAGCAAACTAAGGCCAAGACAGATTAATTTACTTGTGCCAAGAATCACAAAACTAATTGGGAGACAGAATTTGAATCCTAACACTCTTATCCAGCAAACCAATCTATGGCAAGTGCTGTTAATGCACAACACAACAAAGGGAATTTGATATTGTATCTATCTCAAAAATCACAGTATTTACATAAGATCCTTCTAAAAACCACACTTTTATTTAATATTATATTTTTCCCAATTATATGTAAAGATAATTTTAACATTTTTTCTTAATTTTGAATTCTAAATTCTCTGTCTCCCTGCCTTCTTCCCCTCTCCAGATTACTGAGAAATCAAGCAATTGGACACAGACAATGTAAAAGCATAAAGTACAACTTGAGACAAAAAGAATGTTTTTTAAAATCTTACTAAATAAAGGTATGTTTACTATGACAGTTTATTAAACTCACCCTTCACAGGTAAGGCTTAGAAAAATCACTTAAACTTGTCAACACATTTTTACTAAGAAAAAATTTCTATTACAACCCTATAAAATGTGGAAGAATACATATTGTACATATTAGTAAACAGTTTTACCTTCTTAGGAGTTAAGTGCTAGATGTATTTGGGTTTCACGTAAAACATGAACAGCAGTATTATTATTCCATTGTTACTATATTTGTGGAACTAAATAATGTTAAGTTACAGTGGTTTTCATTTGGAAAGATATTTACTTTATTAAAAGAAGTTCTTTCCCTCTACAATGATGACATCAAAGATTCAGATCCTATTCAAAGTATCTATTTATACAAATATACTCTAAGCCAGTCACACAACCTCCCTAAATTGCCACTTTTTCTTCTGTAAAATGGGAATAATTTTATGCATACATGACACTGATAGGATTCTTACAAGGTGCTAAGTCACTGGAATGGATATAATTATCTAATTTAGCATGGTTCAGTATGGGACTGATCTGATCCTACACGGAGATGTTATGGGCCAAACTTGAAACAAGGTACTGAGTGGAATTGAGTAGACAATGATTAAATCTAATTTAGCATTGATTTAATTCTACAACAAATAATGGTTTCCTAGTAATGAAATGATTGGTGTGCACTCAGTGGGCAGCATATAAGCAAGAAGCTCTCAGGGCCAAAGAGGGCTTCGGGAGGACTTTGGGAGAATTTTGGGAGATTCATTCCCACTTCCACCTTTGTGCTGGCTGAAGACTTTGGGAAGAGGAGAAGCTGAAGCTGGCAGAGGCAAAGGACTAGCAGCAAGAGCTCTCAGGAACCAAGGAGAGAGGAAGGCCTCCAGAAAACTAGCTGAGCCCCAAGTGAAGTAAATAAGATTTTGGAAGAGACTAAAGGATTTGGATTTTAATTCCTGGCTGCATTTGAGGTGACTATTGAAACTGAACTGAAATTAAGGCTGCCTCCAGAAGCTCCCCAAGAAACCTGCTCCAAGAGAACGATTACAAATTTAGAGAAGAGAACATTACATGATATCTACACAACAAACTCATTGGGAAGGTGACTGAGGGAAAAAGACAAGAGAAAATTCCTCAACTTCAAAGGTAGAAAATCCAGTAAATAATGGTACCAAAGAGAGAAAGTTTACTAAGAAAGGAGAGAAAGTTCAGGGGCAGAAAAATCATAAACTCAGTGTTAGACAAGCTGACTTTAAAATTGCATTAGGAAGGACATTAAGATAAAACATCTTAAGAGGCAGTTGTATGTATATATGGTTGGGGAACTCAGAAGAGAGGTCCAGGCCACAATCACAGATTTTGGAGCCAATTAAGGAGATGTGTAACTGAAGTTGAAGAAGTACATTAACTGACCCAGAGAAAAAATATAAGTTGTCTCAAAGTCTTCAGATAGTTTTAAGTTTAAATAAACTTACTTATATAAATGCTTAACACTGTACTAAGACTTTTTGAGAGACTCTCTATAATAAGGAAACAAAAGACAAAACCTTTAGCAAAATTCACATTAAAAGATCAGGAAAAAGAAGAGGAATCAATAAATGATATAAATCAACATTGTCACTGCTACTAGGGAAAGTGTATAACCTTTACGGCTCCTTTCATCATCTCTGTGACTTTCCAAACCAGATTATTTCTACCCTAAATTCGAGGCTACTATATCTCTCAACATGTCTTTCCCTCAATATAATGCAACTCTTTGAGGATAGGATGACCCATGATTTGCTTAAATAGTAAAATATTAGCATAAAAAAGGCCTGATCTATATCTGGCCACTGCACCCAGATGGTTGTAGAGTAAAAAGTGGGGCAGGTGACTTTGCTCAGCTCTTGTGCTTAAATCTAATTCTCACTTCCCTGATATCATGATCTTCTTCAAGAACAAAGTATAAAAAACACAAGTTTTTGCAACAGAAGAAATAGTGATGAGGCACAATGACAAGGGAAGAAAAGTTAAAAAAAAAAAATTGTAAACTCTTGGCTCCCAGGCTTTTTTTCCATGAGAAAATGCTCATTAAAATAATTAGTTTTAAAAATATTGGACCAAGTTTCTTTAAATGCTCAGATTGCTAACAAGCATGCACCTCATGAGGCATTTTCTTCACAATTCAGGGGTATATACTGTGTATATTTACATCTGGGAAAACAGAAGCACAGAAAAGTTTCTTACCTAAAATTATCACCACTAATAAGAATTGAATCTGGGACTGTTTTCCCCCATACAGTACTGCCTCCTATTGTAGATGTGAAAAAGGGTTGCAAATTTTGTTGTCCTGACCTGAAAAACAATGATTCCCTTTCTTTTTGTTTGTTTGTTTTATGCTTAAACACTTTTATTTCTAGCCACTTCAATTACAAGTTTTTCTTCAAGGGCTAGGAGGAGAAAAAGAGATTGAAGAACGTGATAGACAGAATTCACCTACACTGATGAGTTCTTCATTTTCTTTAAGATTTGAGGTGAAGAATAGTTTGTCACCTAGGAAACAGAGTGCCAATATATCTAGTTCCAAAAAAAAAAAAAAAAAACCTGACCAGCTATAATAAGCCTGTAACAGAAGATGCTATCAGTGAGAATGGGAAGAAGAAAATTGCATTTATATTGTCATGTTATCACAAGCAATTAATTTTGCATTTATCTATGCTCCAAAGCATCCAAATCATATTAAGGGTGGAAATGTGCATAATTTGCATTAGGATACTAAAACTGCAGAATGATTACATTAATTTAAGGGTTCCTATTGCTCTACCATTGCTCTGCAGTTCCAAGATACATTTCTATTATACTCTATAAAATGAGTATACTATATACTCATTACCATACGAAGAACGAAAATGGTTTTCATTATGTGCATAGTAAATGTTAATGTACAAAAGAAGAATGCCTAGCATAATACCTTATAGACAATAGACATTTCAGAAGTATTTTAACAAGTATATTTTAGAAATATACTTCTAAAGAATGCCTTGGGCTCTCTGAGCAAAGTAGAACTGCTATAGTTCAAAAGAAAAATAAAATGCAAAAGTTAGCGACATCTCTATCTCAAATGTCCACAGTAAGTACGCAGGCCTGACCCATGGCAGAGCCTTTTGAGCATGTTTTATTTGGCCTGGGCAGCCACAGTTGGTCCTCTTTGAGAATGGAGGGACAACAACCAGCATGTTCTCCTCCTTCCACTCCAACCTGCAGCTCCAACTCTACTCCAGGAACCCTAGTCTCTGAACGTTCAAGCCTCGTACACCACTTGTCCATCAAGCCATGACACAGGGCACATAGAATCCGTCAGTTAACCAGAATTTATTAAGCACTTATTATGTGCCAGGTACTGTGCTAAGTGCTGGGAATACAAACAAGGCCAATTAATTAATCCTTGCTTTGAAGAGGCTCAGCCAGAGGGAGATAAAACCTGCAAACAACTATGCACAAACAAGCTAGATAAGGAAAAAATAAGGAATAATCAACCACTCAAAGGCCCTAAAATTAAGATATGGAAATAGCTTCTTGCAGAAAGGTGGGATTTTTACTGAGACTTGAAGGAAATCAGGGACACTCAGAAGTAGAAATGAGAAGGGAGAAAGTGCCAGAAATAGAAGAAAGCCAGTGAAAATGTCCAGAGTTGTGAGAAGAGCCTTGTATGAGGAACAACACAGGCCAGACTGGAAAAATATTAAGGAGGCATGTGATGAAAGGTTTTAAAAGCAAAATACAGGATTTTAGATTCAATCCTGAAGACAGGAAAGAATCACTGGAACTTAATAAGGGAGTGAAAAGGTCAGGCACACATTTCAGAAAGATCAATCTGATAGCTGAGTGGAGCATTGATAAGACGAGAGAAAAGTGAGGTGGCCACCGCAACACCCGCTAGGCCTGAGGTGACTGGAGAGCCCAATGACTAAGGCAGGAGACAGAGAGGCGGGAGAGACAAGACTGGACAACAGACCGGCAAGAGGAGGTCAGACAGCAAGGGGGCAAACCTGAGTGACAGGGGGCATGGGGACCCTCCACACTAACAAGAAGTGAGCAAGGGCAGAGGGTTTGAGGGGAAGAGGTCATGAGCTCTTTCCTACATGCTGAATTTAAGATGTCTAAGAGATATCTAATTCAAGAAATCTAACAGAATAACCCCAAGATGTATGGCTGGAAATTAGAAGAAAAGGTACAGCTGGACAAATTGATCTGTCATCTGCATAGATGTTAACAGCTGAAACTATGGGAGCTGATGAGATAACCAAATGAAATACTATGCAGGAGGAAAAAAAGTGGGCCGAGGACAGTCTTGTCAGAACTGTTATGTTTACAGAGCATTACCTGAATGAAAATCCAGAAAATGAATTCTTTCCATGACCTCTAGATGCTATTTTAGCATCCTTCTGAGATTACTTTCTTTTCTTTTCTTTTTTTTTTTTTCCTTGCTGAGGCAGTTGGAGTTAAATAACTTGCCCCCAGGGTCACACAGCTAAGAAGTGTTAAGTGTCTGAGGTCACATTTGAACTCAGGTCCTCCTGACTTCAGGGCTAGTGCTCTATCCTGAGATTATTTTCAATATACTCTGTATCATGACTTATATGTTTGCCTATTCTCTTCTCCCAATAGTAAGTGAATTCCTTTAAGAGACTATTTTTTGCTTTTCTTTGTATTCCCCAGAACTTAGCATGCAAAGTGCTGAAACAGAGGAAGCACTTAATAAATTTCATTTGATTCCTTATCTCTTACCCCAGTGTAAGGGCTGAAACTGAGATGCACTTGGATAACCAAGCACTAGAGGCGAATGACCAATTGGACGATACTCTATTAACATATGCTTGAGAATGGCCCTGCCCAACTATTCTGTGCTGGCTCAATCAGTGGGTATATACAGTGAATGAAAAGAGGGATCAGAGGGTGGAGTATGACAAGCAAGTGGGAGGGACTTTTTGGCAGTGGAGAGAGAGAGAGAAAAAGGAGGTGTGAGGATTCCTGTGTCCATTCCTCTCATTTCGACCAAGAATAAAGATCAAGGACTTTTGCTGATCTAAGGCATCCAGGGTATTAACTCAGTCTTCACACCCTTTGCTTTTCAATTCTAGCTCTGAGAACTATAAATTAATAAATAGTTAGAAAAAGGAAAAAAAAAAAACCAAAACCCACTACCATTCCAAAAAGAATATCAATTGTTTTCCTTATCACTCAAATCACATTCCCTATTATTTCCTACTTCTACAACACAATTAATTCTTGACCACCAATTTACCTCTATGTGCTCTCTTCCCCTATCAGAATATAAGATCCTTAAAGTCAAGGACTATCTAGCTTACTTTCATTAATATCTCCAGGGCTCACTATGCCCAAAGAGCCACAAAACTGTGCCTTTGATCCAGCAGTGCCACTTTTGCTGGCACTCCCAAGGAAATCTTGAAGGAGGAAAAAAGACCCGCATGTGCAAAAATGCTTGTAGCAGCTCTTTTTGTGGTGGCAAAAAATTGGAAAATGAGTAGATGCTCATCAACCAAGGAATGGTTGAATCATGTTATATGAAAGCAATGGAATATTATTGTTCTATAAAAAATGATGAGCAACAAGCAAAACCAGGAATACATTGTGCACAGTAACAACAAGATTCTACAATTATCAACTATGAAAGGCTTGGTTTTTCTCATTGGCTCAGTGATCCAAGGTAATTCCAGTAAACTTTAGATAGAAAATGCCATCTGCATCCAGAAAGAGCACTAAAGAGACTGAATGTGAATCAACACATGCATGCTGTTGAATGAGATGAGGTGAGATCTCTCAAGACAGTTGCGAAAATCGAGTAAGGCTTCATCTACTTCAGAGTTCAAGTAGGCCTGAAGGACTCTGAAGTTCAAGCAAAGGGCATAATTGCCTTCCCCTCCTATGATATCTCCCCTATTTCATCCAAATATAGGCAACTATGTACTTATTGGTCAAGTTCAATTTCATGGGTAGATCTCGAGTTTAGAATGTAAGACTCTCAGCCAATGAGGATGAGGGTCAGTGGTGGGAGGGGGTGTTTTGCGTTAGGGACGCCCTTCTCACGAGAATGTACAATAAACTTTGCTTTTCTCTAGAGCTCTCTCCAGCTTTTTAATTAAATGGTGACCCCTCACCATTTCCGTACCACACACACTGTGTTCACTTTTTTTTTTCCTCTTGTGGTTTTTCCTGTTAGTTCTTATTTTTCCCCCAACATGATTCATAAAGAAATGTATATTTTAAAATTTAATATACATGGATAATCAGAAAAAAATAAAACAAATTTTTAAAAATTTAAAAACATCCCCAGGGCTCATCACAGAGTCTGGAACTTGGTCAAAGTTCATACTACATGGTTCCAAATCATGTAATATCAGAGTCTGTCAAGACTTAAAGAAGAAAATCACCCAAAGGGCAATGTAGAGGTACATAATAGAAATGAACACATCAACCAAGAATCATATAAAAGTAGTAGAAGTAAAGAATGTCATCACACACACACACACACACACACTTGTCTTGAGGGCAAAAATCAAGAAATAAAAATAACTTATGGACAGGTTATATGAAAATGAGAAAGAAGCATAGAAGAGAATACAAATGGAGCAATTCTGTTGCTAAATAGTTTTTTTTAATATTTAAAAGAATTTCATAAAAGAAATTAAGCTTCTGATATACTACTCTCTTTGATATACTACTACTCTTCTTTCTGTATGAAATGTTAGTCTGATAGCATGATATTTATTAAGTCCATTTTTCTTTTTTTAAATAAAACCTTTAAAGAAAAATACATCTTCCATATCAATTAAGACCAGGACAAATAACTTTTTGTGCTTCTTGAATTTATAAACAAACATAAAGAATTAGGATTAAGGTTAGTGAAGATAGAAAAGAATTTCATAATTTTAAAAAAATAAAACACATTTTTAAAAATAGTTACCTTAGATACCACTACACACCTCTCAGATTGGATAAGATGACAAGAAAAGATAATGATGAATGCTGGGGGGGTTGTGGGGAAACTGGGACACTGATAGACTGTTGGTGGAACTGTGAATAGATCCAACCATTCTGGAGAGCAATTTGGAACTATGCTCAAATAGCTATCAAATTGTGCATACCCTTTGAATAGTGTTACTACTGGCCTTATATCCCAAAGAGATACTAAAGAAGGGAAAGGGACCTGTATGTGCAAAAATGTTTGTGGCAGCCCTTTTTGTAGTAGTAAAAAAATGGAAACTGAATGGCTGCCCATCAGTTGGGGAATGGCTGAATATATTATGGTATATGAATGTTATGGAATAGTATTGTTCTGTAAGAAATGAACAACAGTAGGATGATTTCAGAGAGGCCTGGAGACATTTACGTGAACTGATGCTGAGTGAAATGAGCAGGACCAGGAGATCGTTGTACACGGCAATAACAAGACTATATGATGATCAATTCTGATGGATATGGCTCTCTTCAACAATAAGATGGTTCAAACTAGTTCCAATTGTTTAGTAATGAAGAGAGCCATCTACACCCAGAGAGAGGCCTGTAGGAACTGAGTATGTACCACAATATAGCATTTTCACTCTTTCTGTTATGGTTTGCTTGCATTTTATTTTCTTTCAGTTTTTTTTTCCTTCTTGATTTGATTTTTCTTGCGCAGCAAGATAACAGTATAACTCTGTGTGTGTGTACATGTGTGTGTGTGTGTGTGTGTGTGATTTAACAAATATTTTAACATATTTAATGTATTAGATTACCTGCCATCTAGGGGATGGGATGGGGGAAGGAGGAGAAAATTTGGAATAGAAGATTTTGCAAGGATCAATGTTGAAAAATTACCCATGCATATGCTTTGTAAATAAAAAGCTTTAATAAAATAAAATTTTAAAAATATATATTAGTTACTTTGGAGGAACAAATATGCTGAACATACTAGCAAAAACTCACAGAGGAGTCAACTAAGAACCACTAAGACCCCTAAAGAAAGAGGCATAGATGGGTGCATTTTGAATAAAGGTGGAATATTCAGAAGAACTATGAAACATGAAGGTAATAAGTAAGGAAAATATATTAATATGAAGTCCTAGAAATTTCAGCATGAGAATAATGGAAATGTCAAAAAAGAATAGGCTACCAAAAATATATTCCTTTATTTCTTGACTGAATCTCAGTTGGCTCTACTACCAAACCAAAAGTCAGTCTCCAAATCAGCTGTGTAATGAATAAAGACCAGTAATGAGCAAAGTGCTATTTGTGTCCTGATCTTGAATGGTACAAGGGTAATCTATAATAGGGATCATCTACACATGAGTAATCCTAAGCAACCTGATTATACCAACATATGAATTTATTCTAGTGTTTCAAATCATGGTCAAAAGAGATAACTTTCTGACTAGTTCAGAATAATCTTTTTGGAAACATCAAATTTACCTGAAGTACATGAGCTTCATTTCCTACTCTGATAATGATTTTCAACTTTTTCTAGTTAGTTTAATGTTACTGCAATTAGCTTCTACCATTCTTTTTTCTTCTTTCCTACTTCACCAAAAAAAAGTGTTGCGATATATATTTGTCAACAGAAATTAAGAAAATTTGTTTTTGAGAATTTGGGAGAATATTCATGATAGCTCTTCCAGAAGTTGAGACAAAACAAGCTGAAATCAACTTCTTTTAGGATACTTATATTTCATAAATATATATCCTCTCTATTTCTATTTACTATTCTGAAACAGGGCAGCTAGGTGGCATATTGGGTAGAGTCCTGGGTCTACAGTCAGGAAAATTCCTCTTCCTAAATTCAAATTACAGCCTTAGGCATTTATAAGCTGTGCAACAATCCTGGAGCAAATCATTTAATTCTGTTTGCTTCACTTTTCTCATTTGTAAAATTAACTGAAGAAGGAAATGTAGTCCAACATGTAGGCCAAGAAAACTCCAAATGGAGTCACAAAGAGTCAGACATGACTGAATCACTGATTCAGAAACATACATATATCACTATAGTGGAATATATCAAGATTACTGAGGTATTCATCACTTGTTTCCCAAAGAAAAATAAGATTTTCTATGAGGAGAGTTTTACAGTCTTATCCATAAGCCAATCCTTCCTCAGTAAAAAAGGAAGAGCAACTTTTGATATGCCATCAAAAGCATGTATCATTCCTTCACCTGAATCTACATAGGCTTGTAATTCTTCTAAGTAAAACATATGATAAATTAATTATTTTAAAGCAATATCAATGATTTTTAGCTTCCCTCTTACCCTCACTTTAATTTCATTTAACTCTGGTACCTGTCTTTCTGTTTAAAAAAAGAAAAGAAAGAATGAAAGCAAGGTTCAGAATAAAATTCACTTGCAATTTTGTAATTTCTTTCTTTACAGAAGCTCCTCATCCAACACCGTATTTCCTGCCCGCAGTATCCTCCTAGTAAGATTCTCTATCTCAAGTCTCTCCCCATCCAAGGGAGGAAGGAAGAGAGGAATGGAGGAAGGAAAAGAAAAACAAAAATATTAATACATTAAGGAAATCTGGGATCTAAAAAAAGTGACACTACTACCATTCTTAGTTAACTAAGAATGGTTTCAAATGTAACAAATTAAAAATCCTTTCCCAAACAAAATGTTTTGGATTCTGAATCAACATCATGTAAATAATTAAATGAAACAATACCACCAATTTACAAGGTAGCAAACTAAAATTAAAAGAACAAAACAAAGACTCAGATATCATTAAAAATAAAAACAGGGAAAGAAACCAATCTATTATAAATTCAATTGATCTAAGTGTATCCCTATACAAAAAAATAATGTCTTTAATACCTGGAATGAAACTGAAATTTCATTATCTCTAGAATTAAAAGCAAACAAACAAACAAAACAATCTCATATCCTTCAAAACAACAAAGAGGGCAGAGTTCAGAAGGGATGATCCCTGTCCATTCAAGCATATAATCAGAATGAATAATTTACAAACATACTTTCATCTTCAATGCCACTGAGAACAGTTGAATTCTAAGGAGCTTGGGGAGACACTAACACATCTGCTAACCAAGTGGAATAATCAAAAGCCAAAGCTACAATGCTTGAGCAACATGCTTATAATCTTTGGAAAAAAACAGGCAAAAAGAAAAAAAATAGCATAATTTTTTAACAGGGAGCTCTACATTTGATGTCCTAAGTAAATCCTTCAGTAATATTCTCTGTGTATGGATCCTAGTTTAATGTACACATTAAAGGAGGGAGAGAATTCTAAGATCTGAGGAGATAAGATAAAACCTCCAGGGAAGAGGTAGAAAGTGAACTGAGTGAGAAGTGAAAAGGAAATTATCAGGTCACACTGAACAGCTGGTATAAAATGCACAAAGATAGAGAATGTCAAAATCAGGGACTAGGTAATAATCAGTTTAAGATAGGGCAGAGATTACAAAAAGAGGGAAAGGAGAAGTTTGACATAAAATAAAATTGCAAAGGGCTTCAAATGTCTGAATGAGGAATGTATATTTTACTCTAAAGGCAATAGAGATGATTTTTGAAAAGATTACTAAATGGTCAATCTTCTGCTT
This sequence comes from Sminthopsis crassicaudata, assembly GCF_048593235.1. Taxonomy (NCBI): domain Eukaryota; kingdom Metazoa; phylum Chordata; class Mammalia; order Dasyuromorphia; family Dasyuridae; genus Sminthopsis; species Sminthopsis crassicaudata. Next base: position 69,402,682 of record NC_133620.1, on the reverse strand, counting down.
TCTCCAGTAATCTGATAAAGAAACAATTTATCAAAGAGGTAAAGATTTAACTGAATTTTTTTTTTAATTAAAGCACTTTTTATTACAGCAAAGAAATAGAGGAAAATGGCTACACACCAATTGAAGAATGTCTAAACAAACTGTTTTTAGGAACATAATGTGATATTATCATATCATTAGGAAAGATAAACATGAGGAAAACACAAAAATTCAGAAGAATAAGAATAATTTACAAGACACTCAGGATAATGGAAAGTTAATTATAAAGTAAATGTAAAGTATCATCACATTGAAAGATGCCAAAATCTGATCAAGCGATAAATAATCATGATTTCTGAGAAATAACAATGAAAAAACATGTCTCCTATCTATGGTCAAAGAAGTGACCTATAGTAAGTAATGAGGCACATATTAAGTTACATCAATCTAACATAACCTAAGTATAGAATAGAAGTAAAATGTACAACCTGGCTCACTCACCAAACCTCCTCTACAAGGATTTTTAAACTCACCAGACCAAATTCTGATCAGGAAATGCAAGAAAAAGTGACAATAAGTCATTTTCTAACTCATGACAGCTTACAGAGTCAAGTCAGTACCCATGGACTGAAAGACAGCCAAGAATGGACTCTTAAGTTAGGAAGATAATGCAGAAAATCCCTAAGTGTTGAATGCAGGAAGGATGCCTATATATGGCAGCTCCATCACATAATATCCAGCTTTGGGTCACAGATCCTGGTGATGAGGAAGAGTTGACAAGAAGCTCTTATGATGTACTACACGCCCCTAGCTTTAGGACTGGGGAAAGAAGTTCAGAAGTAAACAGTAGTTATAGGACTCTGATTCCAGAAACAGAATAAGGAATTGGTCTAGGAAATGAAAAAATGACAAGAAAACAACTCCTTTAAAAGTAGAACTGGCCAAATTGAAAAAGAGGTTTAATTAAAAAGGATAATGAAAGAAAATAGTTCATTAAAAACTAGAACTGAAGCTAATAACTATCAGATATCAAGATGCAGGCAAACAAAATTTAAAAAATGAAAAAATAGAAGAAAATGTAAAATACCTCATTGGAAAAACAACAAATATGGAAAAGAAATGCAGGAGAGAGAATCTAAGAATTACTGATCTACCTGAAAGCCATGATCAAAAAAGAACAGTATATTTCTTTCAAGAAATCAAGGAAAACTACCCATATATCCTAGAACCAGAAGGTAAAATAGTCCTTGAAAGAATCCACTGATCAACTCTTGAGAAAGGCTCCAAAATGAGAATTCCAAGGAATACTGTAGATAAATTCCAGAATTATCAGGTCAAAGAGAAAATAGTGCAATCAAAAAACAAACAAACAAAAAAACCAAATTGAAATATTGAGGAGTAATAGATGATCCAGCCTTAGCAACCATATTAAAGAGAACCTGGAACATAGTATTCTCTAGAATGCAAAGGAGCTTGAACTACAATCAAGAATCAACTACCCAGCCAAACTGAGGATAATCTTTTAAGGCAAAAGATGGAAATTTAATGAAATAAGGGATTTTCGATCATTTCTGATACAAAGACCACAGCTGAACAGAAAATCTGTTCTTCAAATACAAGATTCATGAGAAGAATAAAAATATAAAGAGAAAAAAATGTTATTTAAAGGTTATACTGTTTATATCCCTAAACAGTAAGATGATACATGGAACTCTTGAGATCTGTATCTGTATTAGAACAATTAAAAGGGCAATATCATGGACAAAGGCTGTGGGTATAAGTTGACTTTGATGTGATGATATTAAAAAAAAAAAAAAGAAAGAAAGAAATTAAAAGAAATGAAGGATCATACTGCAAGAAGAGGAAAGGGGAGGTAAAATGGGGTAAATTATTATCACATGAAGAGGCACAAAGACCTATAAGGGAAAGAAGGGAGGAAATGAACATTATATGAACCTTAATTTCATCAGATTCTCTTTAAAAGGAAATAACACATACTTAGTTGGGCATAGGAATTTATCTTGCACTATGAGGAAGCTGACGGGGAAAAGAAGAAAAGAGGGGAGGCTGATAGGAAGGAGGAAAGAAGAGGGAAAGGGGAAAGAAAAAGAAATGCTGAGAAAAGGCAACTGAGGGAGATGTAAGTCAGAAGCAAAAGACTAGTAGGATATAAACAGGGAAAAATAAGATGGGGTAAACACAGAGTTAGTAATCATAACTATGAATGTGAATGGGATGAATTTTCCCAGAAAAGGGATTAAAAATCAAAATCTTACAATATGATATTTATAAGAAACATATTCAAAGCAGAGAGATACACAGAGAGGACAGGTAAAAGGTAGCATAATAAAAAAAAAGCATAATATATAATAATAATAATAATAAATAAAAATAATAAAATAATAATAAAAAATAAAAAAGCCTAATATATTATGCTTCAGCGGAATTTTTAAAAAAGCAAAAGCAAAAATAGATCTAATTAAAAAAGATAAGGAAGGAAATGCTTGCTAAAAAATACCATAAATAAGGAAATAATATAAGTACTAAACATATATGTACCATCCAAATTTCGAGAGAAGTTATGTGAGTTACAAGAAGAAATAAACAACAAAACTACAACCTCTCTTTTCCTCTCTCAAAACTAGATAAATCTAACCACAAAATAAAATGAGAAAGAAGGTGAAGAGAATTTTAGAAAAGTAGATATCATAGTCCTCTAAGGAAAACTGAATGGGAATAGAAAGGATACGTTTTCTCAGCAGTACATGGCACTCACACAAAAACTGACCATATGTTAATGGCAGGGGTAGAATATAAAGGCTGCAAAACCATTTAATAAGGGATGATGAGTTGAAAGCTAGGTACAACAATCTCCCACTGATTGAGTTCTGTAAGTTGATAATTTTGCATATCCTGCCAATGATGGTATAAATATCCAAATGGCCCCTTCATAGAAAAAAGGTTCCCCACCCATGTGTTAGGGCATAAAAACTGCACAACCAAATGCAGAAAGGCAGAAATATTAAATGGATCCTTTGCAGATCATGATGAAATTAAATGATGTATAATAAAGGGCCATGGAAAAGCAGACCAAAAATTAATTGGAAATTAAAGAATCTAATCCTAAAGAATAAGTAGGTCAAACAATAAATGAAAGAAACAATAATTTCATTAAAGAGAATGACAGTGAGACAATATACAAAAATTTATGGAATACAGACAAAGAAGTCCTTAGATGAAATGTTATATCTCTAAATACTTACATGAACAAAATAGAGAAAGAGAAAATCAATGAATTGGAAATGAAAAAAAAAAAAACTAGAAAAAAAACCAAATTAAAAACACTCAATACCAAATCAGAAATTCTGAAAATCAAAGGAGAGATTAATTGAAAGAAGACTATTGAATTCATAAATGAAACTAAGAATTAGTTTCATAAAATAAATAAATAGACGGGATAGGTAAACCTAATTTGATTAAAAAAAGGAAAGAAAAAATCAAATTAAAAGTATCAAAAATAAAAAGGGTAACCTCATCACCAATGAAAAGGAAATTAAAGCAATCATTAGGACCTATTTTGCCTAACTGTATGCCAATAAATCTGACAATCAAACTGAAATGTATGGGTATTTTAAAAAATATAAATTGCTGGGGCAACTAGGTGGCACAGTGGATAGAACACCAGCCCTGAAGTCAGGAGGACCTGAGTTCAAATTCTGATTTTAGACGCAACACTTCTTAGCTGTGTGACCCTAGGCAAGGCACTTAACCCCAACTGCCTCAGGAAAAAAAAAATAACAACTATATATATATATATAAATTGCCCAGAATATTTAACTCCATTTTAGAAAAAGAAACTTAAAAAGCCATGAATGAATTTTCCTAAGAAAAAATCTCCAAGGGCCAAATGGATTTACAAGTAAATTCTACCAAACATTTAAAGAAAATTAATCCCAATACTATATAAACTATTGGAAAAATGGGGGAAGAAAGAGTACTGACAATTTTTATGGCACAAATATGGTGCTGATACCTAAATCAGGAAGGACCAAAACAGGAAGAAAATTATAGATCAATTTCTCTAATGAATATTGATGTAAAAATTTTTAAATAAAATGTTAACAAAGAAATTACAGCAATTTATCACAAGAATAATACACTATTACCAAGTGGGATTTATACCAGGAATGCAGGGATGGCTCAATATCAGGAAAATTACCAGTATAACTGATCATATCAATGACAAAACTAAAAGAAATCATATGATTATCTCAATAGAGGCAGAAAAAGTTGTTGAAAAAATACATCACCTATTCCTCTATAGATGATGGCATTTTTAAAGAATCCTAGTGAATCTACTAAAAACTATTTGAAATAATAAACAACTTTAACAAAATTTCAATATGTAATAATAAATCCACATAAAAAGCATCACCATTTCTATATATTACCAACAAAGCCCTGCAGCAAGAGATAAAAAAATTCCACCTAAAATAACTGTAGACAATATAAAATATTTGGCAGTCTACCTGCCAAGACAAACACAAGAACTATATGAGAACAATTTTTTTTTAATATATGTATAGTATTTTATTTTATTTTATTTTTTATTCATTTTTCCAAATTATCCCCTCCCTCCCTCCACTCCCTCCCCCCAATGGCAGGTAATCCCATACATTTTACATGTGTTACAATATAACCTAGATACAATATATGTGTGTAAATACCATTTTCTTGTTGCACATTAATTATTAGCTTCCGAAGGTATAAGTAACCTGGGTAGATAGACAGTAGTGCTAACAATTTACATTCGCTTCCCAGTGTTCCTTCTCTGGGTATAGTTATTTCTGTCCATCATTGATCAACTGGAAGTGAGTTGGATCTTCTTTATGTTGAAGATTTCCACTTCCATATAAGAACAATTATAAAACACTTTTCATACAAATAAAGTCAGGTTTAAACAATTAGAAAAACAACTGTTCAGGGGTAGGCTAAGCTAATATAATAATGACAATTCTACTCAAATTAACTTATATTAAATTATTCAGTGCCATACCAATCAAACTGCCCCCAAAAATTTTGTTAAGGAAATTCATCTGGGGGGGCAGCTAGGTAGCACAGTAGATAGAACACCAGACACTTAACACTTCCTAGCTGTGTGACCCTAGGCAAGTCACTTAACCTCAGCCTGGGGGGGGGGGGGGGGGAAGGAAGTTCATCTCGAACAACAAAAGGTCAAGTTTATTAAGGAAATTAATGGGGGGGATCTAGCAGCGTCCACATTAAAAGAACGAAGGGCCTGGAACATGATATTCCAAAAGGCTAAGGAACTTGGTATGCAGCCAAGAATAACTTACCCAGCAAAAATGAGCATCGTTTTCCAGGGAAGAAAATGGACATTTAATGAAATAAATGAATTCCATCTATTTTTGATGAAAAAACCAGACCTACATAAAATGTTTGATCTTCAAATACAGAACTCAAGAGACTTCTAAAAAGGTAAAAAGAAATCTTGAGAACTATACTTCTGTCATAAAAATATGTAAAGAACATATGTATAATTTGTCCTAGAAACTAGAGGTAGAAAGGAAATTACACCATAAAAAAGTGTAAAGTGGTGGTACTACATCTCATGAAGAGGCAAAGGTAACCTATTATATCTGAGAGAAAGAAAGGAAGGAGATGAACATAGTGTGTATTAATAGACATATTCGATTTATGGTGAAACTTTTTCCACTTCACTGAAAAGTGAAAGGGAAGGAGTAAGCTAAGGGGAAGGGAATACAGAAATTGTGAGGAAAAGGGGTAAAATAAGGGGAGGAACTTTAAGGAGGGGGAGGGATCCTAAAAAGGGAGGGCTGTGAAAAGCAAGTGGTGTTCACAAGTTTAATACTGGATAGGGGGGTAAGAGGGAAGGAAAGGAGAAAAGCATAAGCAGGGGTTAATAGGATGGCAAGCAATATAGAATTAGTCATTCTAACTATAAATGTGAATGGGGCAAACTGCCTCATAAAGAGGAAAAAGTTAGCAGACTGGATTAAAAGTCAGAATCCTACTATATGTTGTTTACAGGAAACACACCTGAAACAGGGTGAGACATTCAAACTAAAAGTAAAAGGGTGGAGCAGAATCTACTATGCTTCAGGCAAAGCCAAAAAAAGCAGGGGTGGCCATCCTCATCTCAGATCAAGCAAAAACAAAAATTGATCTAATTAAAAGAGATAAGGAAGGGCATTATATCCTGTTAAAGGGTAGCATCAATAATGAAGCAGTATCAATATTAAACATATATGCACCAAGTGGTGCAGCATATGATTCTTAAAAGAGAAATTAAGAGAGATGCAAGAAGAAATAGGCAGCAAAACTATAATAGTGGGAGATCTCAACCTTGCACTCTCAGAATTAGATAAATCAAACCACAAAATAAATAAGAAAGAAGTCAAAGAGGTAAATAGAATACTAGAAAAGTTTGATATGATAGATCTTTGGCAAAAGCTAAATGGAGACAGAAAGGAGTATACTTTCTTCTCAGCAGTTCATGGAACCTATACAAAAATTGATCATATACGAGGGGCATAAAAACCTCAAAGTCAAATGCAGTAAGGCAGAAATAGTAAATGCATCCTTTTCAGACCACAATGCAATCAAAATTACATTTAATAAAAAGCCAGGGGAAAATAGACCAAAAAATAATTGGAAACTAAATAATCTTATACTAAAGAATGATTGGGTAAAACAGCAAATCATAGACACAATTAATAACTTCACCCAAGAAAATGACAATAATGAGACATCATACCAAAATGTGTGGGATACAGCCAAAGCAGTAATAAGGGGAAGTTTTATATCTCTAGAGGCCTACTTGCATAAAATAGAGAAAGAGAGGGTCAACGAATTGGGCTTACAACTAAAATTACTAGAAAAAGAACAAATTAAAACCCCCCAGACAAACACAAAACTTGAAATTCAAAAAACAAAAGGTGAGATTAATAAAATTGAAAGTAAAAAAACTATCGAATTAATTAATAAAACTAAGAGTTGGTTCTATGAAAAAACCAACAAAATAGACAAACCCTTAGTAAACCTGATTAAAAAAAGGAAAGAGAAAAAGCAAATTGTTAGTCTTGAAAATGAAAAGGGAGAACTCACCACTAATGAAGAGGAAATTAGAACAATAGTTAGGAGCTACTTTGCTCAACTTTATGCCAATAAATTCGATAACTTAAATGAAATGGAAGAATACCTTCAAAAATATAGCTTGCCCAGATTAACAAAGGAAGAAGTAAGTAGTCTAAATAGTCCCATTTGAGAAAAAGAAATAGAACAAGCTATTAACCAACTTCATAAGAAAAAAATCCCCAGGACCAGATGGATTTACATGTGAATTCTACCAAACATTTAAAGAACAACTAACTCCAATGCTATATAAACTATTTGAAAAAATAGGGATTGAAAGAGTCCTACCAAATTCCTTTTATGACACAGACATGGTACTGATACCTAAACCAGGTAGATCGAAAACTGAGAAAGAAAACTATAGACCAATTTCCTTAATGAATATTGATGTTAAAATCTTAAATAAGTTATTAGCAAAAAGACTTCAGAAAATCATCCCCAGGATAATACACTATGACCAAGTGGGATTTATACCAGGAATGCAAGGCTGGTTTAATATTAGGAAAACTATTAGTATAATTGACCATATTAATAATCAAATTAATAAAAACCATATAATCATCTCAATAGATGCAGAAAAAGCATTTGATAAAATCCAACATCCATTCCTACTAAAAATGCTTGAGAGTATAGGAATAAATGGACTATTCCTTAGAATAATCAGGAGCATATATTTATGACCATCAGTAAGCATAATATGTAATGGAGATAAACTGGAACCTTTCCCAGTAAGATCAGGAGTGAAACAAGGTTGCCCACTATCACCATTACTATTCAATATAGTACTAGAAACTCTAGCCTCGGCAATAAGAGCCGAGAAAGAGGTTCAAGGAATTAGAGTAGGAAAGGAGGAAATCAAATTATCACTCTTTGCAGATGACATGATGGTATACTTAGAGAACCCCAAAGACTCTGCTAAAAAGCTATTAGAAATAATTCAGAATTTTAGCAAAATTGCAGGATACAAAATAAATCCACATAAATCCTCAGCATTTTTATACATCACCAACAAAATGCAATAGCAAGAGATACAAAGAGCAATTCCATTCCTAACAAATGTTGAGGGTATAAAATATTTGGGAATCCATCTACCAAAGAAAAGTCAGGAATTATAAGAGCAAAATTACGAAACATTTGCCACAAAAATAAAGTCAGATTTAAATAATTGGAAAGACATTCAGTGCTCTTGGATAGGCCGAGCGAATATAATAAAGATGACAGTACTCCCCAAACTAATCTATTTATTTAAGGCTATACCAGACTCCCAAGAAACTATTTTAATGACCTAGAAAAAAATAACAACAAAATTCATATGGAAGAATAAAAGGTTGAGAATTTCAAGGGAACTAATGAAAAAAAAGTCAGAAAAGGGTCTAGGTGTATCTGATCTAAAGCTATATTATATAGCAGCAGTCACCAAAACCATTTGGTATTGGCTAAGAAATAGACCAGTCGATCAGTGGAACAGATTAGGTACAAAGGACAAAAAAGGTTACATCTATAGCAATCTAGTGTTTGTCAAACCCAAAGATACCAACATTAGGGATAAAAATTCATTATTTGAAAAAAACTGTTGGGAAAACTGGAAATTAGGATGGCAGAAATTAGATATGGATCCACACTTAATACCATATACCAAGATAAGATCAAAATGGGTCCATGATTTAGGCATAAAGAATGAGATCATAAATAGATTAGAGGAACAGAGAATAGTCTACCTCTCAGACCTGTGGAGGAGGAAGGAATTTATGACCAGAGGAGAACTAGAGATCATTATTGATCACAAAATAGAAGATTTTGATTACATCAAACTAAAAAGTTTCTGTACAAACAATACTAATGCAAAAAAGATTAGAAGAGAAGTAACAAATTGGGAAAATATTTTTACAGTTAAAGGTCCTGATAAAAGCCTCATTTCCAAAATCTATAGAGAACTGACCTTAATTTATAAGAAATCAAACCATTCTCCAATTGATAAATGGTCAAAGGATATGAACAGACAATTCTCAGATGATGAAATTGAAACTATATCCACTCATATGAAAGAGTGTTCCAAATCACTACTGATCAGAGAAATGCAAATTAAGACAACTCTGAGATACCACTACACACCTGTCAGATTGGCTGGCTAAGATGACAGGAACAAATAATGATGAATGTTGGAGGGGATATGGGAAAACTGGGACATTAATACATTGTTGGTGGAGCTGTGAAAGAATCTGGCCATTCTGGAGAGCAATTTGGAACTATACCCAAAAAAGTTATCAAACTGTGCATACCCTTGCATACCCTTTGATCCAGCATTGCTGCTATTGGGCTTATATCCCAAAGAAATACTAAAGAAGGGAAAGGGACCTGTATGTGCCAAAATGTTTGTGGCAGCCCTTTTTGTAGTGGCTAGAAACTGGAAGATGAATGGATGTCCATCAATTGGAGAAAGGTTGGGTAAATTATGGTATATGAATGCTATGGAATATTATTCCTCTATAAGAAATGACCAGCAGGATGAATTCAGAAAGGTTTGGAGAGACTTACATGAACTGATGCTGAGTGAAATGAGCAGAACCAGAAGATCACTATACACTTCAACAACAATGCTGTATGAAGATATATTCTGACGGAAGTGGATATCTTCAACATAAAGAAGATCCAACCCACTTCCAGTTGATCAATGATGGACAGAAACAACTACACCCAGAAGGAACACTGGGAAATAAATGTAAATTGTTAGCACTACTGTCTATCTACCCAAGTTACTTATACCTTCAGAATCTAATACTTAACATGCAACAAGAAAATTGGATTTACACACATATATTGTATCTAGGTTATACTGTTAACACTTGTAAAATGTATGGGATTGCCTGTCATCTAGGGGAAGGAGTAGAGGGGAAATTTTGGAAAAATGAATAAAAGGAATAATGTTATTAAAAAAATTACTCATACATATATACTGTCAAAAAATTTTATAATTATAAAATTTAAAAAATAATAATAATAAATAAAATTAAAAAAAGAGGAGAGAGAGAGAGAGAGAGAGAGAGAGAGAGAGAGAGAGAGAGAGAGAGAAGAGAAGAGAAGAGAAGAGAAGAGAAGAGAAGAGAAGAGAAGAGAAGAGAAGAGAAGAGAAGAGAAGAGAAGAGAAGAGAAGAGAAGAGAAGAGAAGAGAAGAGAAGAGAAGAGAAGAGAAAGTATCTTCATCAGCAGGTAAAATCCTGTTAGGATTATTTTCAAAGGTCTGAGCACACAACTTTCAATTTTATTGGGTCTTCTTGGATGGGGATCTTCCAGTAGAGGGTGGTGACCATGCCCCAGGCCAGGATCTCCAACTGAATTGTAGGAGGAGATTACTTATCTAGGAGTTTCTCCGATAAACAGGAGGGTAGGGCCCCTCCTAGTGGGGTCTGAGATTTCTAACCCAGGACCATCCTTCCCCCCCCTCCAAGATCAGGGGGGACAATTTACATCACTATAAAACTGAAAACATAAATTAAGAAAGAACTCCTTATTCACTAAGAACTAAGAAAATTAGAATCTAAGAGAAATTAGGTTTAGCCCAACAAAGTATATTATATCCCACAATCAATTAAAAAATAGATAACATGATTTAAATATTATAGATCATAATTCAAAAAATTTGGAAGAAAAGCAGGTAAAGCAGATAAAAGATTACATGACTTTCAGAGCAGTAACTAGGGGATTCCCTCCCCAATAGTATTTTATTTTTCTAAATACATATAAGGATAGTTTTCAGCATTCATTTTTGTAAGACTTTTTGTTCCAAATTTTTCTCCCATCTTCCCTTAACATTGCATCCAATACAGCAATTTGATATAGCTGTTAAATATATGCATTTCTTTTAAACATAGTTCCATATTTGTCATGTGACACAAGAAAAATCAGAGCAGAAGGAAAAAAACATGAGAAAGAAAAAGAGAAAAAGAAACAAACAAACAAAAAAGTGGAAATACTATGCTTCGATCCACATTTAGTCTGTCTCTGGATGCAGATGGCATTTTCCATAGGGAATAAATTCTTAACCAAACAAGGAATACAAGCAATAATGAAAGATAAAATAGATAATTTCGATTAGATAAAATTGAAAAGTTTTTATCCAAAACGAATACATCTAGAATAAAATAGTGTTCAAATGAGGGGGGGAAATGTGTAAAATTTCTGTTTAATTTTGTATCTAAGACATATGAAATACATTTTTTAAAAAAGGTCATTGACCAATAGATAAATGGCCAAAGAATATGAAGAGATAGCTCCCAAAAGAATAATAAATTATTAATAAACATAAAAAAATGCTCCAAATCTCAAAAAGTAAGAGAAATGTAGATCAGAACGACCCTGAAACAGGCAGCAAATCGGTAAAGATGAGAGAGCCAATACTGGAGGGGTTATAGGATGACTAACACACTAGCACATTATCAGTAGAGCTGAGTTTAATAAAAACATTTTGGAAAGTAATTAAAAATTATGTTTAAAAAGTCATTAAAATGCCCATATCCTTTAACCCAGTGATTCTACTACTAGGCATTTACATATCAAGGAGGTGATTGACAACAAGAAATCCTCATTTATAGCAAAATATTTATAAAAGCATTTATGGTAGCAAAGAACTGGAAATAAAATAAATGATATTAATTGGGAAATGCTAGACAAAACTGTAGCACATTAATCCAATTACCATGCTAGAAGAAATTATGATTATGATGAATATAGAAAAAAAGATTTATATGAAATGGTGTAAAGCCTATCCAGGAAAACAGTAATATACTGCTAAGAAGTCCTAGTTAACGATACAGAAAAGTATAACAATGGAAATGGAACGAACCACCAACACAATATAACTGAAAATTAATGTTTCAAAAAACAAACGTGGCTCAAAAGAAGAGACGTAAGAAGATACATCCCCCTCATTACTTTACAGAGTTAGGAGATTCACAGGCATGAAATGTTGCATTTATTTTAAATTTTTCCACTGCATTGATATTTCAGCTGATTATTTTTCTTATCTTCCTCTTTCATCCTTTAAAAAAATTCTTTGTTATCTGAGATAAGATGGCTCTCTGAGTCAGAAAATGTGAAAACAAAAGAGAATAATGATTATCCTGATGTGGGAATCTTCACAAAGATGAAATGCTTTGTAGTGTTCAGGCTCCAAATTTCACTTATGGCAATATTTACATTTAGATTCTTGTCCAAGTAGTCATTTAGAAAAGACTTTATAATGCAGAAAAAGGTCAGGGAAGGAGAAAAAGTTTGGAGCACAAACTTCATCCACGCTGGAAGTATCGCAATGATTCACAGGCCTGATCCCAAAGTTTTGAGTAACTCAGTTTTCAACCTTATTCCTTAGGCAATTGCCTTCTCTTCTCTCTTCTTCCCCTTACAGTTCTAGCTCGCTACAATGGTGCTAGATACCAAGAGCTTTATTTAGCTCTAGTGTAGTACAGAACACCCAAACTCAAGTAAACTACCAGCCTCAGTTTCACCTAGTAGTAAAAAGAAATACAGGTATTCATTATGCTAAGCAAAAATTTATCTTTTTTTTTTTTTTTTTTTGAAGAGTACTGTAATCTAGGGGGAAGTGGATGAAGATTTGAACTAGGAAAATGGCTATATGAATGTAAAGGAAGCAGAAAAAAGATGAAATGGAATTAGACTTAAGGGCACTTAATAACTGATTGGGTATAAGGGATAAAAAGAGAGGGAAGATCAAAATGTTGGTCTTGGAGTCCCTCCAATGCTTATTAACTACATGACTGGGGAAAGTCAATCTCTCAGCCTCACTTGCTCATTTGTAAAATGGAGATAATAGCACCTAATTCACAAAGTTCCTGAAAGGATGAAAAGAATTAACATGTGCAAAATGCTTCACACACCTTAAATCACTGTATGGAGGGGCTAGTTATTATGATGATGCCAATGGTGAGTCCAAGGCTACAAAACCCAGAATAGGAGAATAAAGGTATCCTCCTCAATGAAAACAGGAAAGTTTTGAAAAAAGACAAAAATGAGTAAAGATGATTTTTCCATTTTGAATATGCCTATTTGAGTCACAAAAAGGACATTTAGGAAATGCTGTTTAGCAGGCAACTGATCTAAAACTGGAATTCAAGAGAAACATTATGGCTGTGTGTGCTATATATAAACAAAATTGTTTGGGAATCATTTGTATATGGGAACAGATGAGATCATCAATAAAACACAGTACAGGGGCAGCTAGTGCAGTTCATAGAATACTAGCCTTCAAGTTAGAAGAACCTGAGTTCAAATCTGGCCTCAGATACTTAATACTTTCTAGCTGTGTAACCCTGGGCAAGTCACTTAACTCCAATTGCCTCAGAAAATAAAACAAAGAAAGAAACAAAAAAAGACACAAAGAAGGAGGACTAGGTTAGTGTTTTAAACAAACATCATTACTGAAAGTCCAAAAGTTAGATAATGATTCATCCAGCAAAAAATTATCTGAGAAAGAAAACTAAGATGAACAGAAACAACAAGGAGAGAGTAGTCATAGAAGCCAAGGAAAGATGTTGTGCATTTTCTTATATTCCACTGGGCAACCTCTATTTTTTATGAAAGTGATTTTAGTACAATAGGCATCAATAGCATTTGAAGTAGATGGGGAGAAGTAAAAGAGCAGAAACTGTGTTTCCCCTGGTGGAGGGAACTCCTACTAAGGAAATCCTTACTATTAGTACAGATAGGCAATAATTCTTTAACTTACAGTCGTAAGAGATACAGGAGAGAATATACATACAGAGATAAGGAGAGAAAAAATAAAATGGAAGAAATGAGATAGGATTAAATGATTTTCAAGAGCCTTTCCAGTTCTAAAGTTCTATGATCATCATCTTCATCATCATCATCTGTATTTATACATTGCTTTAAAGTTCAAAAAGTGCTTTACCAATGTCTCATTTTAATCTCATGTCCATGCCCTAAAAGAATTTATATAATGAAACATTTTGCTTCTTAAAAAAAAACTTAAAAATTAAAGGTAATATTATTTGAACCTTCAAGTCAGATCCAATCTTCAGTGTAAAGAAGGGAGAAAGAGATGGAAAAGGAGAAGTCAGACAATGGGAAGATGAATAAACAACATGAAAGGATATCCTCATTTAGGGCTATAGTTGTGAAAATCCAATATAACTTTTTGGAGCAATATCCTAAAATGCCACAAGATGGGGGCATTATAACAGGAAAGTCTGTGTCTCTTGCTTTATACATGAGTACCTCTCTGTATATGCCTTTCTGTTTGGATGTATATTTTCTGTCATCTTTCTGGATACATCTGTTGCCACTACTTCAAAGTATGTCTCACTCAATATATCTTATCCCAGTACCTCTGCATTTGCTTGTTGCTTTCCCTTAAATTTTCTAAATAAAGAAATTAAAACTAATTTTTATATTTCCTAGACAATGTTGTGGGTTTTCTGTCCATTTTTAAATGAATGAGTGGCTTTGATATTGGTCAAAATTAGTAGATCAGGGCAATAGAACAGATAAGAGAGGCTAAGACCCAAGTAAATTGTACACAATGTTTATAAACTTCAAAAGGCACTGAGAAGACTTCCTTTTTGATAAGAACTTCTGACAAAACCAGAAAAGTGGTTTGGCAGCAAACAGGTTTGGACTGGAATATTACAGAACACCTCAAAAAGGTCAATATGCTATAAGTTTTATGTAAAAGATCATGCAATTTTTTTTTAATTAGACAACAGGAGAAGTTATTTTTCAAAACTATGGCTGATAGAATTCATAATCAAACAAAAAACTAAACATATGAGAAAAATAGACACCAATTAAAAGGCTTTTGCATGATAAAAATATAAGTGAGAATAAGAGAAAAATCTGTCAACTAAAGAAGATAATTGCATCAAATACTCAAATGATCCATGATGTCGACCACTTTGGGAGCTCTCTCTAAATGAAGTAGATAAGAATATAACACATCCATGTGTGATGGTCCATAGACTTCTGTCCATATTTCCCCAAAAGTATGACCTAGAATATCAAGTCAATATGCATTTAAGTATTTAATATGTCAGAAAAGTACTAAGCACTATAAATATAAAGAATGGCCAAAAAAAAAAAAAAATAGTGCTTGCTTATTAACATATTAATGGGAAGACAAGATGCAAAGAGCTAAGCATATACACATTTATGTACAGTTTAAACTGGGGATAATCTCAAAAAAATAAATGAATAGTGGGAAGATCAGGAAAAACTTGCAAAAAAATGAGATTTGAGCTCAGACTGGAAGCCAAGAGTCAGAAAAATGGAAGGAGAACATTCCAAAAAGATTACATAGACTCCTGCAGTTGACTTTCTCAAAGAGTTTAACCATGAAATGGGGGAGAAATATAGGATGATAGTGGGGAAACAGCTGGATCAAGTAAGAGTTTAAGGATAGGAGAGACATGAGCCTGTTTGTAGGCAACAGGGAAGCATTAAATAGATAGAGAGACTGAAGATATATGAAAGACTGACAATGATAGGTGGGTCAATCATCTGACAAAAACAGGTATCAGGGATCACTTGGACACATAGAAAGGATAGCCTTGGCAAAACCCTCATAGTAAGTAGGATAATAATTGATTAAGGATATGTAAAAGCACTCACTGCCTTGTAGCAGCCAGGGCCCGCTGAAATCATGCAATAAATCAATAGTGGAAACAGTATATAGTTTCACAATTTTTTCTAGCTTCATTCAGCAGCATGTGAATAGGGATAATGACAGAAATAATAGAAGTTTAGGATTTGACAATCTGTGATCAGCATTGAAACACAGGTGGGAAAAGGACTTGAATGAAAAGATAGGTTAGAGTTGAAATGGTCCATCAAGAAGTCAAGATAGAGAAGAGAAAAGAATGTTGTCAAAGAAGGAATAAGGACTTGGGAAAGAACTAAATAGAGGGATTGGAAATAATGGTGAAGACAAAGAACAGCATTAGGAGTTATAAAGTAGAAGAAAAATGGAACAACATTATTATCAGATAAAGGAATTTCAGAGTTCATGAACATGGAAGTAGAACACTCAAGGGTAATGGCAAGATCATAGGTATGACCATCTCTGTATGACAGAGTTAGAGTCAAGAGTAAGTCATGGGAAATGAGTGAACTAAGGAAGAGGGAAGTTAAAGTATTACATATGTATGTACTTCAGTGTTGAGGTAGAGACAAAGATTATGAGCCAGGCACTGAATTCATGAGAAAGGAAGAAGGATATCCTGGGACTAGTAAAAAATAGCTACCTAATATTATCTTGACTGCATGAAAGATACATACTGAATGAGCCTTTAAAAAAAAAAAAAAAAAGGCGTTAATAAATGTCATTGGTAGAGGAAGTGTGTAAGGAGCAATGGGAAAGAATATTGTAATTCCTTTACCACTACTAGTAATTGGGCTGATGTGGGAAGTGGGGGGAGGGGAGGAAGAGAATAGTGCAGGGAGGAAGCATCCAGGAATGGGCAGAATATGATTAAACATATAACAGTATTAGAAAGGGTGATTTAAAGTACTGAGACAATAGGAAGGATCCAAACCTTAATGAATGCTAAGTGACAGAAGGAATAAGAAAGAAAAAGTTTAAGATGAAAGCAATTTAATTATGGAGCAGCCATTCTAGGAAGGGGAGTTAAGTATGGAATAGGATATTAGAGGGGTAGAACTGAAGAGAATAAGAGAAAAGAGAATGAAAAAGATGGAGAATAGTGTCTGTACTATGTCAGCCAGGGATTTAAGTTTGCCAGCCTGGGAGTATGCTAATCATTGAGGAATGAATTCAGGCAAATTAGCAGAGACTGGAGAGAAGTCCACAGAAGAAAGAATTCATTAAAACTATTCAAAGTGCTCCCTTGATGTTCAATGTTGTGGCAGGTGATGCCTGTTAAGTCCAGGAAACTCACCTCACAAATAGGTGCAGGTAATAGTATAGCCTGGGAGAGTCTGGACTGGCAGCAGTAGCTGCAATTTGAGGTGGGGGGGGGGGGGGTCTGATCTGGTCTGGGAATGGTCTCTGGGAGACCAGGTCTATAGGGCAGAGACCTAAGATCTGAATCCAAGGTTGATATTTAACTACCCTGGAAAGACATAGCAAGAAGAAAGCCATAGTCTTCTTTAGAAGACTGAATCCCAGACTAATGCAAAAATAAAGGAAGAGGCCAAGAGAGGGCAGGCTATATATTCAGCTCCCCAGGAAATCCCAAGAAAAAAAAAAAAAAAAAAAAAAAGGACACTGATGGGCCCACTGGATCAGGGGTAATGCAACTTTTCCTAGAAAGTCACCCAGTATGCTAAAGGAACTTCTTTCCATTCTCCAGGCAGTACTCTGGCTGTTTGTCTGTCATCCTGCATTCTTGCCATATATGCAGTCCATTCTCTCTCCATATCATACAATTTCTTTTTTTTTTGAGGTTCATTCAGTATGTATCTTTCATGCAGTCAAGATAATGGTAACTATTTTCAACCAGCCCGAGGATATCCTCCTTCCTTTCTCATGAATTCAGTGTCTGGCTCACGATATTTCTCTCTACCAACACTGAAGTACATGCATATGTAATGCTTTAACTTCCCTCTTCCTCAGTTCACTCATTTCCCATGACTTCCCTCCTTTCTTCTTCAGAGTTCCTCACATGGGGAAGTCTTCTCAGAACTATGATGGGTCTATCTGTTGTCCTCCATGTGATACTCATTTTTAGTTCAAAGTCAGTGGTGTTACATAGCTCATGCCACAAAGCAATATTATCAAAATGTTAGTTTTTTTTAAAAATGGGTCTTTGTTTTCAGGGGAAACTCACAATAAGTAAGTACAATAGTTATGCTATTTCCTAAAAACAACCTAGCCTGCTTTCATTATGTTCAACTCTGGTCCCAGTTCATTAACCCCCATTTGTCTTGTCTGTCCTAGATATATATACTATTAGACAGGCTCCATTGTGTGTCTATACAAGTGCATGATTAATAATGAACAATAAATAAAATAAAAAACCACTTGGTTTTTTCTGTGGACGAATGGGCCAAACTCTTTAAGTGATGACAGATCTCTTCAAGGATGCTCTGCTGTGTCTTGTGATGTGATAGAATCAATACAATATCTGCCACAACAGGAGTCTCTTTCTTCATCACTGCCCTATTCAATAAAACCACAATGGTTCCCTGTGACTTCTAGGATCCAATATAAAATTCTTCATTGAGCTTCTAAAGCCCTTCACAATTTGACTCCTTCCTACCTTTCAAAGCATCACCTAACATTCTCTTCCAACACCCTGTGGAAGAACAATACAGTGACACTGCCCTCCTGGTTGTTCCTCAAACAAGAAAATCTCTCTCCCAATTACATACAATTTCCCAGAACACTTTCCCTCCTCAACTTTCCAGGTTTCCTTCAAGATTCAATTAAAATCCCACATCCTTCAAGAAACTTTTCCTCAAATCCATTAAAAGTACTTATTACCTTCTTTCTGAGACTACTGCCAGTTTATCCCTTATGTGTCTTCTTTGTATGTTTGTTGTTTGCATGTTGTCTCCCTAATTAGATTGTAAATTCCTACACAGCAATAATTATTTTTGCTTTCCTTTGTATCCTTAGTACTTATCAGTGCTTGTTACATAGTAAGCACTTAAATCTTGATGAGTTGGACTAGACTTTATACTAAATTATCTCCTCCATAATGTTGATGAATATTTTTTCTGTTTTATGTCTGATGCTTATATATTACAGGGTCATTACAAAAAGTTTTTTTTCCTATTATATAATTCAAAGATCCTGATTATCTCAATGTATAAATGAAAGATACTTTACTATATAAAAACTTGTAATGTTATATCTTGATCTGCCAAGTCAAATGCTTTCTCATAATTAAGAAACAAGAACAATACAAACCCTTATATCCTTGATATCTTACAAATAACTGTAAGATGGTTAAAAATGTTATCCACTGTTGATTATCACTTGTGGAAGCTAGCTTGTTTCCTAATAATATCCTAATTAAAAAGGCCCTTAATTTTGAATTGGTGACTCTTAGTAAGATTTTGTATAGATTGGAAAGAAAGCATTTAGGTCAATAGTTACTCATGTTCTGTTAGTCAACTATTTTTAAAAATAAGGAATGAAGGAATATTTTAAGAATACGGGTAATTTGTTTCTATTTTTTTTCTTGTGGCACTGAATCTCAAGAGTCAGTTCAAGATTTTACTATCTTCTACTCATTTAAAATTAGTCCCCTGTAACTACAATAGTATGCCTTCTGGAATAGTGTATAGATACCTTTATAATATTTTTTATTCATATAAATGTCATTTTCATTAATTCTTAGATTCTTTGCATAAACAAGCCAACTAATTTCCTGCTTTTTTATACAATCTTAGCTATCTTTTTTTGTATGCACACACAAGTAAGCTTTTGCTTACATTTATTTTTCTTCATTATTGTAGGCTACATTATTTAGAGGCACATAAAAGTACAAACACATTCTATTCCTTTTGCACCTGCTCCAAGATTTAAGAACGTATATTTTATTTTTAGGATTTTTCTTGACAGTTACAATGAGACAACTTAGCATGCTAATCAAGCCACCAGAAGCCAAAAGCTTGATAGGACAGCTTTCTGGTCATGACAACAGCAAATGAACAAACACTGTTGGGTAGCTTAGGGTAATTTTATTAGAGTACTATTACTTTCTTTTATTTCTCCCATTTTTTGCTTTTTGATTACAGTTTGGATAGAACTAAGATTTATAACTGCAAATGCCATACAACTTCAAATAACGGAAATATTTTCTCACAAGAAGTTTTTTCATGTTTTAAACTTGCCAGTATGCTTTGGGTGGTTGCCATTAAAAACTGATCTGCAGTTAACAATTTTCTATACATTTTTGGATAATTGGCAAATAAAAGTAACATATGATAAAAGTCCCTTTTAGTTTTCTTTCAGGTTTTTTTGTTTTGTTTTGTTTTTGTTTTTTTGCTGAGGCAATTGAGGTTAAGTGACTTGCCTATGGTCACACAACTAGGAAGTATTAAGTGTCTGAGACCAGATTTGAACTCAGGTCCTCCTGACTTCAGGACTGACACTCTACCCACTGCACCACCAGATGTCCAAGGTGTTCAATTTTTAAAGCAGATCTCATAGTAGTAATGGAAGTTAGAAAATAGTTACAGAGATATATTTCCTCCTTTTAGATAACACTTAGAGGAGAAAATGGCAAACCAGTCCAGAGTCATTACCAAGTATCCAGTATCATTGTTTTATCCCTTTTTTTTAAGTCTCCCCAGTGCTTAGCACAGGGCCTGGTACACAGCAGACATAATAAATGCTTGTTGACTGACTTGACTGTCCTTGGATAAGTTACTTAATGCTATGGGCTTCATTTCCCCTACAACAAAGTGATAAAGTCTTTCTAATTCTAAATTATACGATTCTTGATTAAAAAAAAAAAAAAATCATCTTTTTTGAAAAAGTTCAATGTGAAATTGTAAAAGGAACACCAAAATTCAAAAGGAAGAATCCTGACTTGTTCACTGACATTTTATCTCATGACTTAACCCTAAACCCAAAACAAGACTAAATATATAAACAACAATTTAACAAGTAAAAGTTAAACAAACAGAAAAAGTAATGACCCATTAGATATAATTGGAAAAATAAGAACCACTGATATCAAGTTCAACATTAGGTACCAATTATCAAGTGTGGTAAAAATGTTCTGATGTTACTGCAGTACCACATGTAAATGCGGATAAATGCAAGGTTGGAGCAGTGAGGAAGCGATACTATTCTCATCAAAAAGGAGGCAAATAGAAGATGAATACTTTTAAGGTAAAAATATATAGATAAGGAAGCACGACATATAGAGAAACTCATGTTTAATTCTAAAGTGATATTAAAGCATTATCTGAGAAAAGAAAATTAAGCTATCCTAATGGTCCATGAGTACATCAATATTAAAACCACAAGCTTAGACTAAGAGAAAACTAGATTAAATGATTTAGAAAACATTACAAATATAATATATATTATTATATTACATATATATTACACAAGTACAAAGCATAAAGAATATTAATATGAGTATATTAAATATAAATATGTAAAATATAAATATAAAAAACAAAAATAGTAGCATATATCTAAAAGTTTTACATTTGAGATTTTAAGGGATCAATAAAATCAGAAATTTAACCTAACTATGTAATTTAAAAGGGTTTTGTTGGGTTTTTTTTAAATAGAGAATTATATTTACTCTTTACATAAATTCAAGGAAATTCGTTCCTTACCTTCCATAGATGGTGCTTGGTCCTGGGCTGAATATAGCATATCCTTAAAAGCCTGTGAAAGGAAAAAAAAAAAATAATAATGGAAAAAAAAAGTTTGACAGACACATGTTTATGGATAAACATATATCTTAATATGCTTTATAACAGTAATTCTCAAACATTTTTGTTTGCTCACTACACAGTATAATATATTATTCCATGGTCTAGCCTCAAGTTTCTCTTCCCACTCAAAAACATCTTCTATTCAGTTGTCAAAGTCATTTTCCTAAAGGAAAAATCTAATCCTATCAACCTATTTAACTTCAGCATCTCCCAATCACCTCCAAAATCAAGTATAAACTCTTCAACTTAGTATTTAAAGTTCTTCAAGTTCTTCAGTTCTAGACCTCTCCTCCCTTTCTAATACAATTGGTGACACTGGCCTTATGGCAGATGACCTCATCCAACATTCCTTCTCCCATCTCTGTGACTTTTCATTGGCTCTCTAATCCTCATACCTGGAATGGCCTCACTTATTCACTCTGCCTCCTGGATTTATTCCTTATTTTTCTTCAAGACCTAGCTCAAAACCTTTCAGCAGGAAATCTTTCCTGGTCCTATTCCATCCATCAGCCCCCAAAGCCTGACTTCAGAGAATAACTTCTATTTACACTGTAAATATCATATATGTATAGTTTAGCCAGTTACTTCTCCCTTAAGTGCCCTGAAGATTAAGAACCATGTGCTTCCCTTTCTTTATATTTCCAAGGCAGAGCCTAGCCTATAGTAGATACTTAATAAATACATATACACTGACTTTTGCAAACCAATATGACTGCAAACATAACTTTCAATCCTATTTGGAGCACATTTAGAAAACTTCCTGATATACATCCTTAAGAACTGCTTTACTCAAATCCAATCCATATTAAACAACTCCCGAGAAGGAAGAGACAAAAAAATATGAAAAGAATAAATACAGCCATGTGGCTATCATTACTTCCTCCCCAAACTTATTCTCTTTTCTAATATAGTATCATTTAGATAGAATCAATCATTCTGAAATGTAAAGTTCTATAAGATATTTAAAAAAAAAAAAACACAAAAACCCCAACCCAACAGGCTATTTTTTTTTGTGATTCCCAACTTAAACTCAAAGAGATTCTGAAAACTAGTGAATTATTAAAACTAGTGAACTATTCTAATTTCATACATTCAAGTAAAGTGCTGTAAAAGGACACTCCTTTGTCCTGCTACCTCAAAATAAGTATATGGTACTAGTAAACTAGGGATTTCAAAATAATAAGTAATTAAAAAGAAAAAAATTGAGAACTATTACCTCATTCTACAAAAAGTCATTATTATTCAATGCAAAATGAAGAGAACATAGACCTATGAATTAAAAAGATTTGGGTTCTATCTTGCCTCTTAAACATACTGGCCCAGGACACTAAAACCAGAATACTTAAATTCTAAAGTACCCTAAGCCACCACTGGTCCCCAAACTGTTTTCAAACTTTTTTGATGACACACCACTATCAGTTTAAAAAAAAAAAAAAAAGTCAATTTAACCCTCCAATGTATTTACTTATTCATAAATTACACATATAGAATATGATACATGTACTCTAAAAATTCACTCCTCTGTAGTCCCTGGCCCTGGAATGCCTCCTCCCCTCTCATTAAAAAGAGAGAAAGGTTGATGACTCTTCCAGATGTCCACTTAAGGAGAGAGCTCAGGGCAGTCACTTCATCATCTCTCACCCAAATAGAATACATCATGATGCAGAGTTACACTCCTACACCTAACACAACCTTCTATGTCCCACATCTTACTGCCCTGCTTTTTCTCCCTCATTGGATTGGGAGCTCCCTGAAGAAAAGCTATCTTTTCTCCTTATATATATCTCCAGTGCTTGTCATATAGTAAGCATTTAATTATTTATTGGGCATTAACTTACTAATACATTAATGTATATATATATATATATATATATATATATATATATATATATATATATATATATATATATATATATATATATACATATATATATATATATATATATAATAAAACTTTAAAAGATAAATATTAAAATCATAAAATAATCATTTATCTGAAGTCATTGTAAAGTCCCTGGAATGTACAAGTATACTAACTTGAGAGGGAGAGAGGATGATATGGTGGTTCTTGCATTTTCAGAAAATCTTTTAGAAGATAACTGGAAGATGAAATAGACACAGTAAGGTGGCACAGTGAATAGATGATGGGAACTTAAGTCAATAAGACCGAGTTTAAATTATGCCTCAGAAACTTACTGCTATGTGATCCTAAGCAAGTCATTTAACGTCTGGCTCCCTGAATTTACTCAGTTATTCTGTCTGAGAATCAAATGAGGTATTTACTTAAAACAACAACAACAAAAAGCACTTAGCACAGTGCCTGGCAGCTAGCAGGAGCTAGGTAAATGATGGTCTCTTTCCTCTTCCTATGCTTCCCTCCTCCCATCCAATTGCAAAAGTCAGAGGTGATAAAGGTCTGACCTACAATAACGGCCATGTGAGTAAAAAGGAGGAGGCAGTATAAGAGGGGTACTATAGACACAAAAAGAACAAGATTTGGCAAGTAATTAGTAAAGTAAGTAAGAATGTGTAATCTCAGATGATACCAAGGAAGCCAACCTGAGGTGGCCACAAGTATGGAAGGTTCCTTAACAGAAATAGGGCAATTCACAAGAACTTTGGATTAGAAATGGGAGTAAGAGAGGGAAAGGTTCAGAAATCAGATTGCAATATGTTGTGAGAGTATGATGAGGTTAAGATGAGGTATCAAGTTATAAATGGGCTATAACTGCCCTGAACAATCAACCACTAAACAATGGAAGGAAGGAAGAACTTGCACTGTGGAAATAATCAATGGAATAAAAGAATTTTGAAAGACTGAAGAGTGAGTGTATAAGAGATAAAATCCCACTGCTGACTATCCCCAAAAGAATGGTATGCAACCCACCCTCCCATAGTGCCAATTACACATCCCCTGGAGTCAACCCAGAGAGAAGACAAGGGAAGAGGAACAACAATGCATACCAGCACTGACCCAAGCTAGAATATACTCTTCCTTTCCCTCTGTTCACCTGTTCAGTCCCTACACATCCTTTAAAGGCCACCTTAAGTGCTAGCACTTTCTCAGTTGGTAAATGATCTTTCCCCAGAGAAAGGGTAAAGGAAACAAATAAGTATTTAAATAGCACTTGCTATGTCAGGCATTAGTATATACTAAATTCTTTTCTTCCCCCCCCCCAGGCAATTGAGGTTAAATGACTTGCCCAGGGTCACACAGGTAGGAAGTGTTAAGTGTCTGAGGCCACATTTGAATTCAGTTCCTTCTGACTTCAGGGCTGGTGCTCTATCCACTGCTCTATCTAGCTGCCCCTATTCTTTTTATTTTTAAAAATAAAATTCTTTCCCTTCTGATCCTCACAATAATCCTGGGAGATAGATACTATGATTGTTCCCATTTTACAGTTGAGAAAGCTGAATCAAATGGAGATTAAAAAAAAAAAAATGACTTGCCCAAGGGGGAGAATAAACTTGAATTTAGGTCTTCCAAGCCCAGCAATGAATCCAATGTATCCACTAGCTGCCAACAGATCATTTTACTTCTAATCTCTCCAATTCATTTATATAATATTGTATACTGTCATTACTATTTGGGGTGTTTATACAAAGTCCAGGAATTTGACCACTAATATCTCTCAAGAAAATAAAAAGTTATCATAAACATATTGTCATTTTCTCAAACTTCATAGATTTTATTCATTTCTACAAACAGTTGATTCCTAGATTCCTAGAATGACAGAAAGAAAGGGCTTATTTTCAAATAGTTCACAAGCTCATAATGGGAAAGACAAGCACACATAGAATCAACATAATGAGTGAAAACGAAAGGCCCTGACCAAGCGCTGAGGAATTTGAAAAGATATTGTGGAATATCAGACAAGACTTTCTTAAACGAAAGGACACCTTGTAATTTAAGAAAAGGCAGAACCTTCAACTGACAGAAGCAGGAGGGAAGGGAAATAGAGAAAAGTCCTTTCTGGATAGAGGGAAATGAGAGCAAAAGGCATGAAGAATATTAAGAAAGAGAACCATAAGTTTAAAAAAAAAAATCCAGGATAACTGGAACTAAGACTAAATGATAGGAAATATGTAATGACATAGATTGGCACATAACTTAGAGCCAGGCTATAAATATCCTTCAACACCAGGATTAATAAACAAGTTTATTATTAATTTGATAAGCAATAAGAAGTCCTTAAAGACTGAAAAGAGGAGTAAGGCAATCCCAGCACAGTGTCAGCACCAAAACCAAAGAAGAGGGGTATAATCTGGAGGCAGAAATGCTACCGGGCAACTATTTGAGTTAATGTTGGTAAGTGGTTTTGGTGAGATTTGAAAAGAGGGGTTAAGTATTTCTCATGCTTCGGATTTAATATGCCATTTCTCATCTAATAGGATTTATTAACCAATTAAATTTGAGGGATGAGGGAAAAAGAAGAGTCAAAGATGACCCCTAAATTATAAGTCTGAGAAACAGACTGCCAGCTTGGGAGAGATGAGCTGCTTACTTTTGGATATGTTAAATTTGAGGTGATAGCAAACACGACCACATGGAGATCCACCCAAAAAATTACAAATATGAGACTGGAGGCTCTAAGGAGAGGTTGAAGTTTATTTAAAGATAAAGATTTGGGCTTCATCTACATGGAGGTGATATAGAAGCCATGGGAATAGATGAAATCACCAAGGAAGGTCAAGGACAAAATCTTGGTGGACAAATCTCCTTTCCTAATACTTTCCTGGGAACTGGGGCAAATGTTGCAAAGGGCACAAAAATTGAGGGAAGCTGGTAAATTAACCAGTATATTGCCTGCTTTGGTTTAAATATGTAAAATAATAACAGACTATATTCCAAGCAGTTACTCCAGGGATTATCTTCATTTCAGACTAGGTGAGATAGAAGAGATGGACATTCTATTATAGTTCCCTTCTTAATATTTACTAATACAGTTTTGGGGATATCTCTGTTAATTAAGAACATGATAATCATTTATATAATTTAGGCTACTCCCCTTGCCAATACATTCAACAAACACACTGAGTTTCTTATGACACTCCCACTGCCCTCAAAACTGTCAGGAACAATAATCCTAAGCATTTGCAGTCAAGCATCCACAGACAATCATAAGTTCCCCAAGGAGGCAAGGGTAACCAGAGTGGGACTCCTGGAATCACTCTAAGAAGCAGCAATCTTGGAGAATCCCCTTAGGATATACCATAAGCTTTCAGGACTTTCTATCAGAATCCACTTCCAGTCAAGGTATCTATGAGAGGGTTTCCATCAAAAGTCCATTAAAATAAAAGGCAGCAGAGAATAGCAGAAGAACCATAAAGAAGGAACCAGGAGACCTGCTTCTGGCTCTTTTGTAACTCCCTATGAGATCTTGCACAAGTCATTCACCCTTGCTGGATTATAAAAAGTGGCATTCAAACTTAGGCAACAGCTGAGATCTCTGCTCACTCTAAAATGACATAACTCACATTTTAACAACTGAGTGTCTTTAAAATTGAGAGCTTTGACTGATCCTTATCATAACAGTGGTATTTCAACTAGAATTATTTCATTATAAAGTTTCATTTCCAAGTTATAAAACTTCTTGAAAAATGTGTGTGGACTAACATTATTCTCATCCCCCTTTCATTTTAAAGGTACAAATGAAAATTATGTATCTCCATTGAACAAACTGAAAAAACTCTAATTCATTCTTTTGGTAAAATTTATCAGACTGAAAAGTAATCAATTCAGCATTTCTTGGCAAGGAACTAGAAATTGAATGGATGCCCATGTATTAGGGAATGGCTAAATAAGTTATGAATGAAAAATTATGAACAGGATGATTTTAGATAGGCCTGGAAAGATTTACACAAACTGATGCTAAGTGAAACAAGTAGAACCAGAAATACAGTGTACACAGCAACAGCAAGAATGTGTGATAATCAATTATGAAAGACTTGGTTCTTCTCAGTGGTTCAGTGATTCAAGGCAATCCCAAATTTCAGATAGAAAACACCATCTGTATCCAGAAAGACAACTATGAAGAATGAATCTAAATCAACACATGATATGCTCACTTTTTTTTCTCTTTTTTTTTTCTTGCATGTTTTTTCCCTTTTGTTCTGATTTTTTCTCTTCCAACACAATTCATAAAAAAAATGTGCATTAAAGATTAATGTACACATATAACCAGAAAATAATTTTTATAAAAAGAAAAGACAAGCAGGTTTGAATTGATGCTTAGTGAGGTGAACAGAACTAGATGAATACTGTACACAGTAACAAGATTGTGTGATGATTAACTATGATAGGCTATATTCTCAGCAATACCATTGTATTCAAGACAATTCCAATAGACTTGGGATAGAAAATGACACCTGTATCTCTCAAAAGAACTATGAAGACTGAATACAGAAACTACTTTCATAGTATACTTCCTTTCATACTACTTTTAACTTTTTTTGCTATTGATTTTTCTTTTTCCTTTTCTGATTTTTCTTTCACAACATGACTAATATGGAAATATATTTAAAATGACTGTATATGTATAATCTATACCAAATTGCTTATTGTATTGAGAAAGAGGAGGTAAAGGAAGGAGGGAGAAAAAAATTTGTAACCCCAAATCTTACAAAAATGAATGTTGAAAACTATCTTTACATGTAATTGGAAAAACAAAAATATTATTTCACCAAATTAAAAAGTTTCTGCACAAACAAAACTAATGCAAACAAGATTAGAAGGGAAGTAACAAATTGGGAAAAAATTTTTACAGTTAAAAGTTCTGATAAAGGCCTCATCTCCAAAATATACAGAGAATTGACTTTAATTTATAAGAAATCAAGCCATTCTCCAATTGATAAATGGTCAAAGGATATGAACAGACAATTTTCAGATGATGAAATTAAAACTATTTCCACTCATATGAAAGAGTGTTCCAAATCACTATTGATCAGAGAAATGCAAATTAAGACAACTCTGAGGTATCATTACACACCTGTCAGATTGGCTAAGATGACAGGAACAAATAACGATGAATGTTGGAGGGGCTGTGGGAAAACTGGGACACTGATGCATTGTTGGTGGAGTTGTGAAAGAATCCAACCATTCTGGAGAGCAATCTGGAATTATGCCCAAAAAGTTATCAAAATGTGCATACCCTTTGACCCAGCCATACTATTACTGGGCTTATACCCCAAGGAACTACTAAAGAAGGGAAAGGGTCCTGTATGTGCCAAAATGTTTGTGGCAGCCCTTTTCATAGTGGCTAGAAGCTGGAAGATGAATGGATGTCCATCAATTGGAGAATGGTTGGGTAAATTATGGTATATGAATGTTATGGAATATTATTGTTCTATAAGAAATGACCAACAGGAGAAATACAGAGAGGCTTGGAGAGACTTACATCAACTGATGCTGAGTGAAACGAGCAGAACCAGAAGATCATTATACACTTCAACAATGATACTGTACGAGGATGTCTGCTGATGGAAGTGGATTTCTTCAACATAGAGAAGAGCTAATCCAATTCCAATTGATTAATGATGGACAGAACCAGCTACATCCAGAAAAGGAACACTGGGAAATGAATGTAAACTGTTATTTTTACCTTCTGAATCCAATTCTTCCTGTGCAACAAAAAATTCGGTTCTACACACATATATTTTATCTAGAATATACTGTAATATATTTAACATATATAAGACTGCTTGCCATATGGGGGAGGGGGTTGGGGGAGGAAGGGAAAAAATCTGAATAGAAGTAAGTGCAAGGGATAATGTTGTAAAAAATTACCCATGCATATGTACTGTCAAAAAAATGTTATAATTATAAAATAAAATAAAAATTAAAAAAAAATATTATTTAATGAAAAAAAGAAAAGTAATCACATCAGCATTTCTTGAGGGTAAACTTAATTCTTTTTAGCACAGAAAAAGTATGTCACTATTACAAGGCATTTATTGGTACCTGGGCAGTGACTAAAAGAACAAAAGTCCAAAGAGCCCAATCCACAGAATTCCACCTAATATTTGTTAAATCTATTGAATTGTTTAAGCAGCTAATTACAGTTCAAATTCTATTGGGTTTTTCCCCAACAAGACAAAGAACATTTCACCACCTAGTCTAGTACCACATTCTATACTTAAATTACTTTAACAAAAGTTTAAATGAATCTCTGCTTCCAATCTCGTTCCTTTTCAATATATCCCATACATTATTAGTAGTTCACAGAAACACGAAGCCTACCTTTCAATCACAAAAAGGTTTCAAATACATTGTCTCAATTGGTCCTCAAAACAATCTGGTAAAATGGGTAGATAATAGAAACTGAAATGTAGAGAAAGACCAAGTGATTTTCTCAAAGTCACAGTAAAGCAAATGAGTATGCTATGGGACTGGAATCTAGGGATTCAAATCAAATCTAAGGTTCTTTCCATACCAATCTTCCTCATCCTCATTTTCAACACAAAACTTTTTCAGAAAATTACAGTAGTCAAAATCTGTGATGCTCAACTTTTTCCATAACTGGGCTTCAAAATTAACATACTCAACTCTACATGCTACCCCAATTTTGCCCCTATATCCGTGTTTGAGTTTTTCTAAGTATAAAGTACCAACTAACATCTTCACCTTCATTCCCAATACAATCTAATCTATATTTAACCTTTCCTATCAGTCTGAAAAAGAGGTATGTCTTCTTTTCTAAATTCTTTCTCTATACTCATTCTTTGTCTCCTCTGAACTTCACCCTATCAATTTTATCAATCTTTTATCACAGGTGCATTCCTTTTTACATTGAAATGTTTCACAGGTCTTCCTATCTTAAAATATAAAGGGTTTTTTTTCCCTTGACCCAGCTGTCCTGATTACTGTCATCTGATTTCTCTCCTCTCTTTCATTGCCAAAATTATGAACCATGTAACCTACAACCACTGTCTTATATTCTCCTCTCACTCCCTATAATCTGCTTGTATATTCACCATTCTGCTTATCTGTTCTCTCAAACAGTGCTAAGAATTTGGTAATACTTGTCTGCCATATTTGGAGAATATTAGGTCCTTCCTTTTGATCAGTTGTAATGGTCTTTTCTCAATATTCATCTTCCAACAATCTTTCTGGAGCATTTGATGATACCACAAGAATCTAGAAGTGTCTAGCTAATGCAATGAGTAGAGTGCTAGACCTGGAAACATCGAGATGAACTTCAAATCCAGCCTCAAACACTAATTGCATGACTCTGGACAAGTCACCTAATCTCTTTTTGCCTCAATTTCCTCCACTGTAAAATGAGAATAATAACCTCCCTTGAAAGATTGTGAGAACTAAATGAAATAATATTTAGCACAATGCCTGGCACATAATAGGCACCATCTTAAATGTTATTTCCTCTCTTCTTTCTATTACCTTCTAAAAACTCACTTACCTCTTGATTTCTAAATCATTCTAGTTCACATCTTACCTTTCTAATAACTTCTCTATCTCCTTTATTGGAATCTCGATCCTTTGTTGGTTTCTCAAATATGAAAAATTGCTTATCTCTCACTTTTGTTCAAGTTCCCCAAATCCTCAAGTGCCAAAAGGACCCCTCTCCTTATGTCTCACCATTACCTCAAATCTAAAATGCACAAAATCTGTTTGATCATCTTTTCTCTTCCAAAACTCTCCTTTGCAACTTCTATCAATGTTCCCTTTTCTAGCTAGAAACTGGGAAATACCCCTAAAACTCTCTTCTTTAAATACTCCCATCTTTATCTGTTACCTTGTCTGTCTAGACTTTTCTAACCAAATAGTGTATGTATACTTAGCTCCTGAGATTAAACTTGTCCAAATTAAGTCACTTACCCTCTCAAAGTCCCAGTTTTTCTATTTTAAAATGGGAATAAAATTCTGTACTATCTGTTTCATAGATATGGTATAAGAAAAGCCTTCCATAAATTTTGAGATGTTCTATATGTTATTATTACATCTTACTGCTCTTGCTTCTTTCATATTATTAAAAATCATTCTAGATAGTCATTAAAATACCTATAGATAAAACTGATTTATACTAAATATTAACTGCTCACCAAACTACTCAAATAGAGTAAGACAACAAAAACAGATAGGAAAAAAGGTAAATCTTTAATTTATTTACACACTATCTTGGGTCCTTCAAAACCCTTTCGATGACTGAAACTTTACATCACTGAAATTATTTTGAATTCCCAATTTTTTAATTATCAAATTATTCACTAAATCCTACTTCATAAAATTGCAAACTAGTTTTTAATCTTTCTGAATCACCTATCATCACTTTTTACCTAAGCTTTCCCTCCTCATTATCTTCTTTTAATCCATTCACTAAATCTTCTAATTGCTTCTCTCAGCCTTTCTTTGGTGTACCCTGGAATCTGAATGAGCAAATTTGGCATAGATTTAGCTCCATCCTACATGTTTTTCTTCTGTCATTTTAGAACTTTCTAGATATAGTAAAAAGCCCACTTCCTCTATGAAATGTAATTCTAAACCAAAAAAAACCTTTTTCTTTCTTTCTTTTTTTTTTCCCCCCCTGAGGCTGGGGTTAAGTGACTTGCCCAGGGTCACACAGCTAGGAAGTGTTAAGTATCTGAGATCAAATTTGAACTCGGGTCCTCCTGAATTCAAGGCTGGTGCTCTATCCACTGCACCACCTAGCTGCCCCCCAAAAAAAAAAACCTTTTTCAAAGGGTGTTTCTTCCAAATTATATTTCCATATCCCTTTTTAATGATTATACTTCCATTATTCTACAAATCATTTGCCAATTCAGCCACTAGAGGTCTCAAGTATCCAAGAAAGTCTACTCCAAGCCTCAAACTAATAAGCATTTATAATAATGATAACAACTAACATTTAATACTTATTTTGTGCCATGCTCTATGCTAACATTTTTACAATTGTTTTATTCAAACTTCACAATGTCCCTGCAAGGTAGATGCTATTATTATCCTCATGTACTGATTTAAAAAAAAAAAAATTGAGGCAAAGATTAAAATCCCAGTGGCACAGTAAGCATCTGAAGCAGTTTTTCTGACTGCCGGCCTATAACTCTATCCACTGTACTACCTAGCTGTTTCTACAAGCCTCTAGCATTAGAGCAGAAAACGGTTGTTGAGCCTCATCATTCTGGCATCAGTATCGCTCCAATATACATTTACAAAGAGCATTTTATGATCATGGTCAAAAAAACAAACAAAAAACAACAGATAAAGAGTGGTACTGCTGGATTTTTGTTTTTGTTTGATTGAATCCATTTTTGCCCTATGAGTTTAAAAACTAAGGCAAATAACCCCAATAAATATCAAACTGATGAACAAAAATTTATCATGTTGTATTGGGTACAAAGTACTGGAAATGCAAATAGAATTAAAGCCCTACTCTTTAGGAGCTTACATCCTAATAGGGGGATATATTAATATGTATGAGTATACATACTATGCAAAACAAAAGTAAGGTAAATAAAAACAAAGACATACAAAGTTATTAAACACAAAATGTTTTTTAGATGAAGGGCATTGGTAAATAGTAGAATCAGGAAAGATTTCTTTTGTATTTTAGAAAAGTGGTGTCTGACAACTCTGAGATACCACTACACACCTCTCAGAATGGCTAAGATGGCAGATAATAACAAATAATGGCAGGAATGTGGGAAAACTGGAACACTGAGGCGTTGTTGTTGGAGTTGTGAACTGATCTCATCATTCTGGAGAACGATTTGGAACTATGCCCAAAGAGCTATCAAACTGTGCATACATACCCTTTGATCCAGCAGTTACTACTGGGCCTGTATCCCAAAGAGATGTTAAAAAAAGGGGGAAAGGACTTACTATAGTGATTCTGGCAAGTTATCAATTAACCTGTCTGCCATAAAAATTCCTCATATGTCAAATGGGGAAAATAAGAGCACCTATATTTCAGTGTTGGGAATATCTGGGGATAAAATGACATGCTATATGTAAATATGATGATGAGAATATCTGGGGATAAAATGACATGCTATATGTAAATATGATGATATAGACTATCAGATTTGGCAATTAAGAAACTGTTAGTAACTGAAGAGAATAGTTTCACTTGAGCGAAAAGGTCACAAGCCAGACCAAAATGATTGAAGAGGGAAAATCAAGGTTGATCAGTGTAAGAAAAGATTTTTTTCTACTGACTTTTGTTTGGGAAAGGAAGGATATAGGACAATCAACTGAAGGAATCATAAGGTCTAGTTTGGACATGCTGAAAAGCAGATGAGGAACCATTAGGGAAAGGTTGAAAATCAGAGAGAAAATGGGTAAGTGCAATGTGCAGGAGAAGATGGTTTTTAAGCTGAGTTCCATGAACCTGTTTTATTTAATATATTAATAATTATATTTCAATGTATTCTGTTTATTCTTAATTCTGTGCATAATACTTTATGCATTTAAAAATATTCTGAGATGCATTCCTATAGGCTTTACCAGATGATGAGAAAAGTCCACGTCACAAAAAATTCTTGGGATAAAAGATGTTCAAACATTTCTAATGAAAAGACCAGAGCTGAGTACAAATTTTAAAATGCAAACATAAGAGTTAAGAAAAACCTAAAAAGATTAAAATTTTGAGCAATTGGGAGAGGCTATATATAATGATGTAGTATTAACATTTTAATAAAAAGAGAAGAAAAAAATGTTCCTTCAGAACATTAATATTTTTATAAAACATTGGGAGGAAGGGCTAGGTATGAACTGATTCTGTGCTAAGGAAAAAAAAGAGAAGACGAGAAATATATTAGTGTACATAAGGGTACATGAAAAATGGCATATACAAATATGGATAAAAGTGAAAGGAATAGGCATCAGATGAATCCCAGATTTACCTGAGCTTGATAAAGAAGAATTAATCATGCACACATATACACACAAACATACAAACACATAAGTATATACACATTTACATGTATATACACACATACATTCCCCCCCCCCATATACACATCTTGGTACATCTATACATCAAATTCAAAAAGAAACCATTTCAAATGAGAAAAATTGAAGTTAAGATGATTTGTCCATGGGACAGTGCTCAGCACATGGTAGTACTTACTAAATAACTGATTGATCACTGACAGTCTATACCAGAAATTTCTTTGAAAGTCTCAAAGAGATCTTATTCCTACTGGCAAATCTCAACTTAGATCTACTTGGCTACTGGCTTTGACCATAACAAGATAAATGGGAAGGTTTTCAAACTAGCACCTCCGATTCTTTCTAGAGCTTGCTTTGGTAGCTTCTGCAGAGCTCCTCGCTGTTTCTGATGGCTTTTGCCTAGACTTTTTACCATCCATAAGCCTCACTTTTTGTTAACTATCCTCCTGGTTCTTATCTATCTGGCTTTGAATCCATTTCTTGTTTTAACTTTTATCATTCACATGTGCCT
This sequence comes from Sminthopsis crassicaudata, assembly GCF_048593235.1. Lineage (NCBI taxonomy): Eukaryota > Metazoa > Chordata > Mammalia > Dasyuromorphia > Dasyuridae > Sminthopsis > Sminthopsis crassicaudata. The sequence goes on along the minus strand of NC_133620.1, from coordinate 69,367,715 downwards.
TAATTTCAATGTAGTCTTTTCAGATTTTTTAAAATTTATTATTTGTAGGATCACTTCGGGCTTTGCCCATCCGGGACACACAATTCACTGTCATCCAAACCTCTTTGGATAGGAGGATTTGTAGTAGGAGAAATGAGACCTAATCTCAATGGATAGAGCACTAGACCAGGAGTCAAGAAGACCTGAGTTCAAATTTGACCTCAAAGAATTAATAACTGTGTGATCCTGGAAAGGTCACTTAAACTCTGCTTCAATTTTCTCAACCACAAAATGTAGATAATAGAACCTACCCTATTAATTTGTGAGTCTCAAAGGAGAAAATATTTGTAAATCACTTATCATAATGCCTGGCAAATAAATGTCTCCTTTCCTTCCTTCTATCCAAACCCTCTAAGTCAAACATTTACTATATATAAAGAGAACTTCAGGCCTCACCAGCTTTGCATTTGATTCCTGCCACCCTGGGATAGTTCCCCTAAGAGTATCTCGTTGAAAACAAACAAAAAAAAAGCTGAAAGGATAAATGTGCTTTAATAACACATTACCGCAAAAGACACAATTATCATAAAATGCAAGATGAATAATTTTGATTAAATTAAAAAGCTTTTGCACAATCAAAGCCAATGCAACAAAGATTAGAAGGGAAGCAGAAAGATGGAAAACAATTTTTATAACCAGTATTTCTGATAAGATCTCATTTCTAAAATACATAGAGAACTGAATCAAATTTATAAGCAAATAAGTCATTCATCAATTAACAAATGGTCAAATGGCATGAAGAAGCAGTTTTTAGATAAAGAAATATAAGTTATCTATAGTCATATGAAAAAATGCTCTAAATCACTATTGATTAGAGAAATGCAAATTAAAATAACTTTGAGGTATCACCTCATAGCTATCAGATTAGCTAATGTGATAAAAAAGGAAAACAGGAAGTGTTAGAGAGGATGTGGGAAAATTGGAACACTAATGCATTGTTGGTGGAATGATCCAACCATTCTGGAGAGCAATTTGGAACTATACTTAAATCAAATGACATAAGTCATTTCCATTTTTTTTTTCCTCTTTCCCTTCATCTCTCCCCAAGATGGCAGTCAATCTGGTATAGGTTATGCATGTACATTCATATGAAACATATTTCCACATTAGCCATGTTGTAAAAGACAGAACAGATTTCCACATTATTCATATTGTGAAAAAGGGAAAAACCACAAGAAAAAAAAGAAAAATATTATGCTTCAATCAAAATTCAGACTTTATAATTCTTTCTTATGCATTTTCTATCATGAGTCTTTCAGCATTGTCTTAGATCATTATATTGCTGAGAAGAGTAAAGTCTGTCCAAGTTGATCATCAACATAATGTTGCTGTTACTGTGTACAATGTTCTCCTGGTTCTACTCATTTCACTCAGCATCAGTTCTGTAAATCTTTCCAGGTTTTTCTGAAATCAGCCTGCTCATCATTTCTTTGTTTTTTTTTTTTAATTTTAGAATTATAAATTTTTTTGACAGTATATATGCACGAATAAATTTTTTGTTTATAACATTATGCCTTATATTCATTTTTCCAAATTATCCCCTCCCTCCCCAGATGACAGGCAATCCCATATATTTTACATGTGTTACAGTATAACCTAGATACAATATATGTGTGTAAATCCAATTTTCTTGTTGCACATTAAGTATCAGATTCCGAAGGTATAAGTAACCTGGGTAGATAGACAGTAGTTCTAACAGTTTACATTCACTTCCCAGTGTTCCTTCTCGGGGTGGAGTTGTTTCTGTCCATCATTGATCAACTGGAAGTGAGTTGGATCTTCTTAATGTTAAAGATATCCACTTCCATCAGAATACATCTTCATACAATATTGTTGTTGAAGTGTACAGCGATCTTCTGGTTCTATTCATTTCACACAGCATCAGTCGATGTAAGTATCTCCAAACCTCTCTGTATTCCTCCTGCTGGTCATTTCTTACAGAGCAATAATATTCCATAACATTCATATACCATAATTTACCCAACCATTCTCCAATTGATGGACATCCATTCATCTTCCAGTTTCTGGCCACTACGAAAAGAGCTGCCACAAACATTTTGGCACATACAGGTCCCTTTCCCCTCCTCAGTATTTCTTTGGGATATAAGCCCAATAGCAGCACTGCTGGATCAAAGGGTATGCACAGTTTGATAACTTTTTGGGTATAGTTCCAAATTGCTCTCCAGAATGGTTGGATTCTTTCACAACTCCACCAACAATGTATCAGTGTCCCAGTTTTCCCACATCCCCTCCAACATTCATCATTATTTGTTCCTGTCATCTTAGCCAATCTGACAGGTGTGTAGTGGTATCTCAGAGTTGTCTTAATTTGCATTTCTCTGATCAGTAGTGATTTGGAACACTTTCATACGAGTGGATATAATTTCAATATCATCATCTGAGAATTGTCTGTTCATATCCTTTGACCATTTATCAATTGGAGAATGGTTTGATTTCTTATAAATTAGGGTCCGTTCTCTTTATATTTTGGAAATGAGACATTTATCAGAACCTTTAACTGTAAAAATATTTTCCCAATTTGTTACTTCCCTTCTAATCTTGTTTGCATTAGTATTGTTTGTACAGAAACTTTTTAGTTTGATATAATCAAAATCTTCTATTTTGTGATCAATAATGATCTCTAGTTCTCCTCTGGTCATAAATTCCTTCCTCCTCCACAGGTCTGAGAGGTAGACTATCCTCTGTTCCTCTAATCTATTTATGATCTCATTCTTTATGCCTAAATCATGGACCCATTTTGAGCTTATCTTGGTATATGGTGTTAAGTGTGGATCCATATCTAATTTTTGCCATCTGCTCATCATTTCTTAAAGAACAAATCAAAATCTTATAAAAGTGAATGCCAAAAAAATAAGTTTTTTGGAAAGATACAATTATCCAAATCCCTTTCTTTAAGGCAAACAACCCAATTCTGGAGATATAATTTCTAGCAAAGAGGTCCTTATGCTTGCTGTGGAAAAAAAAAGCATTTCTAATCTTCCATCTTGTAAAGTGCCTGCTAATATGGAATTACACACAAAGGACTATAAAACTAAGCATACCCTTTGATGCAGTAATACCACGACTAACCCTATATCCTAAAGACATTTCCCCCTGCCAAAAAAGTAAAGGTAGTAGGGGGAGGGAAGGGAAAGATGTATCTGTACAAAAATTTCTATAACAGCTCTTTTAGTAGGAGGTAAGAATTGGACATCAAAGGGATGCTCATCAATTAGGGAGTGGCTAAACAAGCTACGGCATATGATTGGAATGAAATATTATTGTGCTGTGAAAAATGACAAGCAGGATTTCAAAAAAACCTGGAAAGACTTACATGAACTGATGCAAAGTGAACAAAACCATGAGAACATTATATACAATAACAAGAATATTGTACAATGAAGAGCTGTGAATGAATTAGCTGTTCTTAGCAATATAATGATACAAGACACTTCCAAAGGAATAATATTTTCTACCTCCAGAAAAAGAACAGATTGAATACAGACTAAGGCATTGCTGTTTTCACTTTCTTTTATTCCTTTTCTTTTATTAGAGTCTTTTTGTGCAAAATGACTAAGTTAGAAATGTTTCATAAAACTGCACATATGTAATCTATATCTGATTGCTACCATCTCAGGGAAGGGGGAGAGGAGAGATGGAACTCAAAACTTTTTTTAAAAAATGTTTAAAAACTGTTTTAACATGTAATTGGGGGAAACGTGTGTATCCATATATATGTATGTGTGTGTATATATGTAAAATGTAACATTAAAAACTATTAACACAAATGCCAAAAAAATAAAAAGACAAAGTGCCTGTTAACTCAAATCTTCCATTTTGGGGGGTATCTAGTGACTCAGTTTTCAAGCCAAATTTTGTGATCTTAATACATACATACAAAATGCAATGAACAATGCTTCTAACTTCAACAGATAACCATCAATTAAAGATGAACTCCACTGCAGACTTACTCCAATGTCTCTGGAAGGATACAGAATTTAGAATTACAAAAAACTTTTGTGATCAACTCCAATCCCCTCCTAAATGGAATTCAAATTCAGATCTCTTTTGCCTCCAAAAGACACCTAACCCCCAAGAAAGAATGATTAAAGGGTTCTTTCATTAGAAATGACAACTAGGGAAATGCTCTATTACTCATACTACTAAAACTGATCAAAGGATTGAATAAATTTGCCAGGTGAGGGAAGATAGAAAGAGAAAAGAAGGAAAATAGGTGTCAAGGGTATCTATATTAAAAGACATTAAAAGATGAATCACATAAGTTGGTGGAGACAAAAGTTAGTGACAGGACTTGCTGGGAACATGATAGTAATCTTCAAATGTTCAAAGGACTGTCACAAGAAAAATGGATTAACCTTTTTTCCTAATAGTGGGATTCTTTACAGGAATTCAATTCCCTTCGCCTGTATTCTTTAAATGATGTCTACATGATCTCTTATCTGACATGTTATATATAGGGGATTCTTTTCTTCAAATACAAACTGGTTTCATTCTAAGACTAAGATTATGTAGTACTAAAACTAATTCATGAAATAACATAATGAAAAAGCAGTTTAGTGTCATAGGAAGAGTATTAAAATAAGAGTCAGGAGACTAGTTTCTTTCACTAATCAGTAATGTGACAGCAAAGTATACTTTAAAGGAACAGATAGGCAAGTAGGAGAATCAGAAAATGGAACAGCACAGAAGCCAAGGGGGGGAGGAGAGGGAAGAAGAGAGTCCAGAGGGAGATCAAAGTATCAAGGTAACCACTTAGTCACTAATCTTCAAAGTGAATAAACTGATTTGACTAGTTCCTACCTTTTTTCCTAAGGGATAGACAGAATTAAGAGCTTGCAGTGTTTGTTCTACTCACAGGGCAAAGAGTAAAATTTAATGGATAGCCATTAATTAACTTTTGCCCCCAAATTTTAGTCTTCTTGGCTTGATTTGTGATCCATTTCTTATCCTTACCTTGCCTTATTTGAGCATCCTCTGGCTTTTGTTTGCCTAGGTCTGACTCACAGAATCTTGCTCTGACCTCCAGAAGCCGTTTAATCTTTCAAACATGCTTCAGTTCATGCCCCCACTTAAGCAAGAAAATAAATAATTTTCCATACAGAGAGCTTCAAAATTTTGAAATTGTCAATCTCATCCTTTAGTCTTTTAAAATGCAAACAATACAGAACTTTTAAAAGCTGATTTTAATGTGACTTAATAGTTGCAGATTCAGTTAAATCCACCATCTCACTTAAATGAGTAATCATTCAAACATTTAAATCCACACTGTAGAGAATACAAAGAAAATCCATTCTCAACAACTTAACATAAATAAAATTCATGAAATAACATAATGATAATCAGCTTAGTGTAGCATAAAGTACTATAATAGGAGCATGAGAGAGAAAGAATCAATCTTGCAGAGAAAAGGCAGAGATTCACCTGAACCCTCCCAAATTCCCCTCCTAGCAACTTTAAATAATGCCTCAAAACAAATCTTGAGTGGTAGAACCCACAAAAAAAGGACAGGGTGAAATAATTTTCCAGCCAAAAGCAATGTGTAAGGTCTACAAAAAATATCTCCCTGAAGTGAGTGGAGCACTAACTCAGGCAGACCAGCAGTAACCCCTGGAAGCAACTTCTAGTTGGGTGGGTGGCAGCTTCTAATAAGGAGGTAAGAAGTCAAAAAAGATTGCTGGGATCCGTCCCTTAGTTGGCAATGGGGAGGCAGGAGTCTCTTGTATTGCCCATACAAAGATCAGGATTCCAATCCTAGGTAAGAAGGAACCCCAGCACACCAGAGCCTGCAGCTCCAAGGGAGCAGGGACCTTTGTCATAGTTCAGGACAAAAAAGAGTGCTGGTGGTTAGTCACAAGACCAGACAACAGGCCAAAAAATAATAAACACACCTCTCCAGAAAGATACCACCTCGCAAGTCTCCCAAAACCCTGCAGACTCCCAGAATTAGCTCTGAAAACAACTGGACAAAAAACCTGAAGCTTGGGATGATGCCTCCTACACCAATCAAAGGAGCCCAATTTTCAGGTAAAAGAAATAGGCTGGGAAAATGAGTAAACAACAAAAAAGAACCTGACCATAGAAAGTTACTAAAGCAGCAGGAAAAGATGAGAAAACAAGCTCAGACAAAGACGTCAAAGTCAAAACTGCCCAAAAAGGACTTTTTCCAGAAGGCAAAGGATCTAGGATCACAATCAAGAATCACCTCCTCAGCAAAATAGTAAATCCTTCAGGGAGAAAAATGGATATTCAATGAAATAGAGAACTTTCAAGCATTCTTGATGAGAAGCAGAACTAAAAATCTGACTTTCAAATTCAAGATTCAAGAGAAGCATAAAAAAAGTAAAGAATAAGAGAAATCAAAGGGAATTCAATAAGATTAAACTATTAATATTCCACCATAGAAAAATACTTATAATTCCTAAGAATGTTCTTATTAGGACAGTTGGAAGGTGTGTAAATTGACAGAGGGCATGGGTATGAGTTCAATGAGATATTAATCTAAATAATTATTTAAATTTAAATCTAGATAATATAAGTATAAAATTAAATAAAGGGATGAGAAAGAATTCATTGGGAGAAGAGGGAAAGAAAAGATAGAATGAGGCAAATTATCTTACCTACAAGACAAAAGAACTTTTAGAGAGGGGGAGATGGAGGATTTAAGAGGGGGGAGGAAATCTTAATCTCATTGGAATTGATTCAAAGAGGAAATAAAATACACATTTAGTTGGGTATAGATCTTACCTGAAAGGAAAGTGGGAGAGGAAGGGGATAAGAAAAGAAGGAGTGGTTTGGGGAAGGTAAATTGGGTAAGGTGATAGAAACAAAACACTTTTAAAGAACAACAGGATATCACTCTTTGCAGATGACATGATGGTATACTTAGAGAACCCCAAAGACTCTGCTAAAAAACTATCAGAAATAATTCAGAATTTTAGCAAAGTTGCAGGATACAAAATATTTTTTTATTATATATATATATATTTTTTTTTATAATATTATCCCTTGTATTCATTTTTCCAAATTACCTCCCCTCCCTCTATTCCCTCCCCCCGATGACAGGCAATACCATACATTTTACATGTGTTACAATATAGTCTAGGTACAATACATGTGTGTGAATACCATTTTCTTGTTGCACAATAAACATTAGAATCCGAAGGTACATGCAACCTGGGCAGACAGATATTAGTGCTAACAATTTACATTCACTTCCCAGTGTTTCTTCTCTGGGTGTAGCTACCTCTGTCCATCATTGATCAACTGGAAGTGAGTTGGATCTTCTTTATGTTGAAGATTTTCACTTCCATCAGAATACATCCTCATACAGTATTGTTGTTGAAGTGTACAGTGATCTTCTGGTTCTGCTCATTTCACTCAGCATCAGTTGATTTAAGTCTCTCCAGGCCTCTCTGTATTCCTCCTGCTGGTCATTTCTTACAGAGCAATAATATTCCATAACCTTCATATACCACAATTTACCCAACCATTCTCCAATTGATGGACATCCATTCATCTTCCAGTTTCTAGCTACAACAAAAAGAGCTGCCACAAACATTTTGGCACATATATGTCTCTTTCCTCTCTTTAGGCAGCCAGATCGCCCTCACATCCGATACAAAATAAATCCACATAAATCCTCAGCACTTTTATATACTACCAACAAAATGCAACAGCAAGAAATAAAAAGAGAAATTCCATTTCAAACAAATGTTGAGAGTATAAAATATTTGGGAATCCATCTACCAAAGAATAGTCAGGAATTATATGAGAAAAATTACAAAACACTTGCCACAAAAATAGTCAGATTTAAATAATTGGAAAGACATTCAGTGCTCTTGGATAGGCCAAGTGAATATAATTAAGATGACAATACTCCCCAAACTAATCTATTTATTTAGTGTTATACCAATCAGACTCCCAAGAAACAATTTTAATGACCTAGAAAAAATAACAACAAAATTCATATGGAAGAATAAAAGGTTGAGAATTTCAAGGGAACTAATGAAAAAAAAGTAAGATGAAGGTGTTCTAGGTGTACCTGATCTAAAGCTATATTATATAGCAGCAGTCACCAAAACCATTTGGTATTGGCTAAGAAATAGACCAGTCGATCAGTGGAACAGATTAGGTACAAAGGACAAAAAAGGGTACATCTATAGCAATCTAGTCTTTGACAAACCCAAACATAGCAACATTAGGGATAAAAATTCATTATTTGGAAAAAACTGTTGGGAAAACTGGAAATTAGTATGGCAGAAATTAGATATGGATCCACACTTAACACCATATACCAAGATAAGCTCAAAATGGGTCCATGATTTAGGCATAAAGAATGAGATCATAAATAGATTAGAGGAACAGAGAATAGTCTACCTCTCAGACCTGTGGAGGAGGAAGGAATTTATGACCAGAGGAGAACTAGAGATCATTATTGATCACAAAATAGAAGATTTTGATTATATCAAACTAAAAAGTTTCTGTACAAACAATACTAATGCAAATAAGATTAGAAGGGAAGTAACAAATTGGGAAAATATTTTTACAGTTAAAGGTTCTGATAAATGTCTCATTTCCAAAATATAAAGAGAACGGACCCTAATTTATAAGAAATCAAACCATTCTCCAATTGATAAATGGTCAAAGGATATGAACAGACAATTCTCAGATGATGATATTGAAATTATATCCACTCGTATGAAAGTGTTCCAAATCACTACTGATCAGAGAAATGCAAATTAAGACAACTCTGAGATACCACTACACACCTGTCAGATTGGCTAAGATGACAGGAACAAATAATGATGAATGTTGGAGGGGATGTGGGAAAACTGGGACACTGATACATTGTTGGTGGAGTTGTGAAAGAATCCAACCATTCTGGAGAGCAATTTGGAACTATACCCAAAAAGTTATCAAACTGTGCATACCCTTTGATCCAGCAGTGCTGCTATTGGGCTTATATCCCAAAGAAATACTGAGGAGGGGAAAGGGACCTGTATGTGCCAAAATGTTTGTGGCAGCTCTTTTCGTAGTGGCCAGAAACTGGAAGATGAATGGATGTCCATCAATTGGAGAATGGTTGGGTAAATTATGGTATATGAATGTTATGGAATATTATTGCTCTGTAAGAAATGACCAGCAGGAGGAATACAGAGAGGTTTGGAGATACTTACATCGACTGATGCTGTGTGAAATGAATAGAACCAGAAGATCGCTGTACACTTCAACAACAATATTGTATGAAGATGTATTCTGATGGAAGTGGATATCTTTAACATTAAGAAGATCCAACTCACTTCCAGTTGATCAATGATGGACAGAAACAACTCCACCCAGGAAGTGAATGTAAACTGTTAGAACTACTGTCTATCTACCCAGGTTACTTATACCTTCGGAATCTAATACTTAATGTGCAACAAGAAAATTGGATTTACACACATATATATCTAGGTTATATTGTAACATGTAAAATATATGTGATTGCCTGTCATCAAGGGGAGGGAGTAGAGAGAGGGAGGGGATAATTTGGAAAAATGAATACAAGGGATAATGTTATAAAAAAATTACTCATGCATATATAATGTCAAAAAAATTTATAAATAAAATTTAAAAAAAAAGAACAGGATAAAATGGAGAGAAACATAACTGAAAAAAAATTTATAGCATTTTTCTGATAAAGACCTCATTTCTCAAATATATAGAGAATGGAGTTAAATTTATAAAAAAAATAAAAGCCATGGGGCAGCTAAGTGGTTCAGTGGATAGAAGACCAGCCCTGAAGTTCAAATTTGGTGTCAGACACTTAATACTTCCTAGCTGGGTGACCCTGGGCAAGTCACTTAACCCCAATTGCTTCAGCCATAAATAAATAAACAAAGGAATGAATAATAATTGATAAATTGTCAAAAGATATGAACAGGCAGATTTCAATAGCAGTAATCAAAGCTATGTATAGTCATATGAAAAAAATGCTCTAAATCACCTCTGATAGGAGGAATGAAAACTCAAACATCTTTGAGGTACTACCCACATCTATTAGATAGGCTATTGTAACAGAATAGGGAAATGACAAATGCTGAAAGAGATGTGGGAAAACTGAGGTACTATCTTTGGTGGAATTGTGAACTGATCTAACCATTTTAAAGCAATTTGGAACTCTGCCCAAAGGCTATAAAAACTGCATAGTTTTTAACCCAGCCATACTACTATTGGATCTCTATTCCCATATGGATAAAAAAATATATACAGCAACTCTTTTAATGGTATCAAATAATTAAAAAATTGAGGAGAGATCTATCACTTGGAAGTGGCTGAACAATTTATGGCATATGATTGTAATGGAATACTGTTGTACTGTAAGAGATGGCAAGCAGAATTCTCAGAAAAAGGCTTACAAGAGATGATGCAAAGTGAAATGAGCAGAACCAGGAGAATCTTGTACATAGTTACAATACTGTACAATGATCACTTGTGAGTAACTTATCTATTCTCAACAATACAATGATCCCAGATAATTCCAAAGGACTTAAAATGAGAAACACTATTCACTTCCAGAGAAAGAATAGATGGAATCTAAATGCAAACAGAAGAATTTTTTTTTTAATTCTCCTTGGGTTTCTTTGATGTTTTCTTGTACAACATAACTAACATGGAAATGTTTTGCATGATTACATATGTATAACCTATATATCAAACTGCTTGCCTTTGCAATGGAGGAGGAGTGTAGGGAAGAACAGAAATTTAGAACTTAAAATTTTCTAAAATGAATGCTAAAAACTCTTATTTACATGTAATAAAGGGAAAATAAAATATGTATACATATGTTTATTATATGTGCATATATATAAATTTTTTAAAAGAAATACGACACCAGGAATCTAGTGTGGTACCTTCCACTTATCATTTATGTGATACCAAATAAATTACCTTACTCTGGTTCTATCTCAATTTTTTCAGGTGCAAAATGAGAAAACTGGGATTGAATCGTCTTGTGCCTATCATTTTTCAAATCTAAAAGTCTATGACTGACATCTAAAACTAGAAACTCAAGGTAATCATATTGAAGAAATTTACTGCAAAAATAAAGCTACTTAGTATAACATTTTAAAAACACATACTCCAGTTATAAACTCTTGACTCTTAATATACAATAATCTGACAAGTTCTGGAGCAGAATGTCTACTCTTATGTAACTTTCAAATGGATGACTTCTAATTGTAACTAAGTAATTTTGCCATCGATATTATTTTAGTAATAACTATTTAACATATCAAAGTCTAACTTTCCAATTTAATAATTCTAAGAAAGCATTGTGAAGTAGAAAGCAATAAAACTCCAAAGTAGAAAGCAATACTATATACATGTATTAAGCAATAATATATACAGTGTAAGAAAAAAAGGAATTAAATCTGTGGGTAAATAAGCTACTTTGCTGCAAAATATTTGTTTGTTATTTGTTGACAGGATTAAACACAAAAGACAGTATGGTGGGTGGGAAGCCAGCCTCAGAACCAGGAGGGGCTAGGTCTAACTTGTAACACAATTTGGTTGTGTGACCCTGAGCAAGTCACTTAATTTTTCACTAGACAATTCAGTCAGACTATTAATTGCAGAGAAATTAATGATTTGCAAAGACAAGAGTTTCATCATCCAAAAGTTCCTTACACTGATAATCACAGGTCCATTCCCTATCTCTAATAAAAATTGCTAACCAAAAATAAATTAAATAAATCACATAGGTAATTAAAAAAAAAAAAAAAAACTGAATGCAAACTAACTTATAGTTGTCATGAAGATTTTTGCTTTTACTAATCCAATTCACAGCCATATCACTACCATCCCCTCAAATCCTATCCATGACAGGATGTCTCAGGCTCTGCTGGAGGCTCTATCGTTTTAAGGGGTTGATATCCACATCCTCATTTATTCATGCTTCAATTTCCTCACGTATCAATCTAACAATAAATATTTATTAAACTTGCCTACTACATGGCAGGCACTGTGCTAAGCATTGGGAATACAAAAAGAGAGGGAAAAAATGGTTCTGGACCTCAAGAAGCTTATAAAACTAAGAGGAGAGGGGAAGGGGGAGGATGACAACAGATAAAGAAATAGACACAAAGCTAGCTACATATAGAATAAAAAGAAAATAATTAACATAAGGAAGACAAGGCACTAAAATTAAGAGAGATTGGGATCAAACATTTACAACAAATAATCTACAAAATAATCCATAGGTAGGTAATAAGGTTAGGTGTTTTCTGGCTTTTATGTTAAACATCCCTCATAATATTCAAATAAATCTTTCTTCTACTCCTACCAATTAACTTAACAACTGTTAAGAGATTTTCCTATCATTTCTCTAGGAACAATAGACCATTCAGTATATCAGAGTAAACTATTGATCAGGGATGAACAGATAGCTAAAAAAAAAAAAAAAAAAGTAATTACCAAATGTCTCTTATAAAATAAGATCTAAAAGACATGGTAGTTTTAAAAAGTTGAATAAAAATATATTACCTTCTATGAAATTCTCATAACTGACCTCAATTAAGATAGATTATTCAGGCTAGAGTCCTTAATTGGTTGAAATCTTTCATTTCCTTACCTCATGTTTAAGGTGAGAAAAGAAGAAAGAGGTATCAACAAAGAAGTATTTGAACTAGAAATGCAATAAATTTTGTCAGTTATTCAACAAGCATTTAAAAAAGAAGATAAGGAAGGGCTAAATTCCCCATCAAGGCAAATAACCCTAACAAATTTCACTTTACCTACCCAACCTTCCATGTTCCATGTCAGCTAAACCACAAGCCTGTTCCTGACCTTTGTATTTAATAAAAGAAAGGCGCCCTCCATGTTAAATTACTGGAAGCCAAAAGTCACAATTCCTGCTGCTTTCCTGGAGTTCTTTTCCACTCACCTCTTGCCATAACTCATCTCTGGATGAACAAGCTTAGATTGTTCACAGCCGACCCAAAGACTCACCCTGAACTCCGTCCAGGCCTACTCCAAAAGATCCCCAAGAAGTCAATTTGCTTGAGGGAAAAATCTAGGCTTTGTTTAGGCAGCTAGGAAGCATACCAGCTCTCAGGTCAAAAAGCCTGTAGTTCAAATCTAGGGCAAGACACTGAACTTCCTCATCTATAAAAGGGAGATCATAATAGTATCTACCTCCCAGGATCAAATGAAATAACTGTGAAGTGCCTGGAACATAGTAAGCACTTAATAAAGGTTTGTTTCCATTCCCTTCTACTTCAGCGCAGATAAAAAAAGGCCTGAAATCTCTACAGGGCATACCTGGATCAGTCTCTCAAATAACAAGATTTCCAGAGGGAAAATGAACTTGAGAATAGGCCAGTTTCTCCAGAGTTGGCCCAGAACTAACCAATCCTAAAGCCAAATCTTATGGCTCCACACAAAAGAAATCTTTGCTCATCAGACTCTTTTCTGAGGACTCATTCTATATGTACTTTAGAAAACCTTCTAAAACTTAAAATCTTTCATTCAACAAATGTTTTCCTAGTTACTGTTCTGGACACATCCATTTGCTCTAGTGTTGTAATTAAGACAACAGCAACAAAACAAATTTACATGTGGGATAAACATGAAGGAAAAGTTATGAGTTGTAACATCACTTGGCTAAAATAAGAGATTTCTCACAAATTCTGGCAAGGCAACTCAATAGCTCTAAATAAACAATACTTTGAGAAATTCAGGTTTAATTTTGAACGACTGTTCTCAAGAGTGTTCTATCTATAAAAGTCTAAAAGAAGAAAGTCAACCAAGTGCACCTACTAGGCACTTGGCAATAACAAAGGTAGTAACATTACCTCAAAAAGCTCAACCTCTAAGGGTTAAAAATATTTTAAGGATAAAATATACTGAGAATAAATTGGAAATAATAGTCAAGGGAAGGCACTCGCAATCGGGGAGTCACAAAAGTCTCTTGGACAAGGTATAACTTTAGCTGAGACTAGAAGGCAGCTAGAGAAGCAGAAGACAGATGAAGGAGCACTGTAATAAAAATGCAGCTAAAATTGAAAATAAAGCACACCTGTTAAAAACCACCTTTCCTTTTCCTTGATCCCATCTCTTCCCCCTTCTCTACTTCCCTGGTCTTTTCTCTCTCCTGTTCATCACATCTCAAAACCCATGCTTTTTCCCTTGCTGAGTGAGCCTCATGCCTAGAATCTCCAGCCCTCTCCAATCTTACTTCTCTAGCTTCTATCAAGACCCAGCTTAAATCCCATCTTCTTAAGCAAGCTTTCTTGCTTCTCTCTACACCCTAAGTACCTCCCATTTACACTGAATCTATTTTGTGTGTACATTCTTGCATGCTGTCTTCTCTATTAGAACATGAGATCTTTGAAGACAGAGACCCAGTTTTTTACAAGTACTTATCACAAAGCGCCTGACACAAATTAAAAGTTTTTTTTTTCCACGTACCTTCTCCAAAAAAAAAAAAAAAAAAAACAACCAAAATTCACAAACAAGGGGGGAAAAAACTGAATCTAAAAGTATAGGGATCATCTTTAAAATAGCCAAATAATTATAACAGCTTCCTTCACCTATGTCCCAGGAAAGCATATCATCAAATTCTGGATGTTACAGAGAGAATTTCTGCACTGAGTTAGAGGTTGTACCTCTTAAGATCCCAAAGATTCATTTGGGGAGAGGGGGAAAAGAAGGGAAACTGGCATGCTATTAGGAAGATTCATTTTTAAAGGAGCACATTCAATTGGATTGAATTTTTTTATTCTGATCTTAGTAGTTTGCTTTTTGAGTACATGCACTAGAAAGATTATTATTCTTTGGAATTTGAAATAACCCAAGAAATAAGCTTCTGGAAAAGACTGAAGATCTAAGGTATCTCAGAAATTTTGTTTCTTTTTCCAATAGCCTATTGTTTGAAACAGGACTAAGTTCTGAAATGACTCAACAGCAATAAAAGAACCAAGTTCATTCTGATTAATTACAATGCTTTGAAAAACATATAACCATATAAGCTATTCCTTTTTCTTAAATTATTAATCCTTTTTTAAAAAATCTAAAATCAGATGTCTTTGTAATTCTAGTTTCCCAACATCTACTCCCTCCATTTTTCTATTTTTACAGGCTCACACTGACCTAATTCAAGTCCCCCATCATCTCTCACCTGGACTATTATAATGACCTGCTAACTGGTCTCTTCCCTCTCCAATTCATCTACCATGTGTTTACAAAGTTATTCAAATAAAAGCCTAAGTACTAGTCTAAGTTTCTTTTAAATTAATTCCTATTATCTCAACCTACCTTTTTTCATATAATTCCCATCTCTGGCATCTGCATCTCCCCCTTCCATCTAAGAATATTTATTTTTTCAGACTAGGTTCAAATGTCAACCAGTATATAGATTTTCTCCGACCCTCCCAACCATAAGTACTCTCTTATTATAATTTTTTTCTGTACTTACTTGTGTATAAATTACATCTCTCTGTCCTACACCACCCCAGTCCCACCCAGAACATAAGCACTTTAAGGGCAGGAGAGGTTTCTTTTCTTTTTCTTTTTTTTTTTTGGTCTATATATTAAACACCAAACACAGAGCCTTCACATAGTAGATGCTTAAAGGTTTAACTGAAATGAACTGCAGGTGGAAGCAAATTTAAAGCTTATATAGATAGTCCTACCTCTTTACATATTAGGAAACAGGCCCAAAGAAATTAGGTAATTTACCCTAGTAAAAGACCAAGGGATTATTTCTGATCCAATGCACTCTTCTATTACACTGCCTTCTTTCTTAAGATGGAGAGTAATAGACATTGCTGATTCCCTTTTGCCATTTGTATTCCTTTTTATATTATTCTTAATGAAATTTCTTCACAAACGGCTCAAATTTCCTTATATTTTTTCCTTTTTTCTCAATGTCCCACTCCAGATCTACCAACCCCTTAGACTGAGCTCTCTGGAACAAATTTGCTTTCATTTTAAACCATTTCCATTTTCAACTGTTTGTTTCATCACTGAAACTTGGTTCCCACCTGTGGAACTTTCCTGATCATTTTAACACTAGGAGCATATAACAATCACAACAGCTGTCATTTATCTCACGTTTTAAGGTCTGCAAAGTATTTTACAACAACATTGGGAGACAGATGCTATTATCTCATTTCAAACAGAGATTGGGACAGATGAGGCTCAGAGGCTGAATTTGAGTTCTCATCTTCCGGACTCCAGGTCCAGGGCTCTAGCAAGTATTGACTGAGACCCTTCAAACTCTACTCATGAGGTCCAGGAAGTTGGACCATGGCACTGTTTCCCAGGGTCACTTCGGGACCCCTCCCTCTGCCTCCTCCTTTGAGGTTCATTCAATCCATATTTATCTACTAATGAAGACTTTATTAGCTTTTATCCATTAACCTTCCCTCCATCTCAGGACCCTCTCCTTTTCTCATGTAGTAAAAGCTCAGTCTTTTTCTCCTCCCCAATTCCCACTTTCATAACAGGAGAATTCAACATACATACCATTAGTCCCATCTAACACCTGATGTTCCCAGTTTCTCAATTGATTTGTTTCCCAAGATCTATTCCTCCACTCTATCTTGGCTACACATACCCTCAATAACCCAACAAATGCAACATTTCCCTCTTCAGAAACTCTTTTCTTCACCTTCACCCCAATCTCCAGTCTTTCCATCCCTTCAGCTCTTTGTCCCAAACCATCATTGCACTGGCACTGGCTACATTCCAATTACTTAGCCCCTCATCCCATCACTGATCATGCCTTGCCAAACCCCAAATTTGGATTACTCCCACCATTTGATGTCTTTGCTCCTTCCATGGCTCTGTCTTTTCTCCACCTTTTGACTGAGAACCTAGTCTCTTATTTCACTAAGGGGGAAAAAAAAGAGGCTGTTCCACAAACCTCCCCTTCTCTCTCTACTCCCCTAACACTCATAAGTCTTCCCTCACCATCATTCTCACCTCTGCCAACCCCCATAATTGCACCAAGGACCCTCCAGCAAACCATCCCTCCTATCTCTTATCTATCTCTCACTAATCTTCAGTCTCTTCCTGTCTGTTTCCTGTCCATCTCTCTCATCTTTTTAAAACAGACTCTATCACCAAATTCTGTCCCTCTTTCTTGTTACTAAATTCTCTAAGGTAACCAGGAGACCTGGGGCCTACCATCAGCTCCTCTTCCATTATTCCCTTCTCCCTTCCAATCTCACCATTCAACTGCAAACACCTTCTCTAGAGTTACCATTACCAAACCGAATAACCTTTTCAGATTCTCATCCTTGCTCTTGACTGCCTCTGACTGCCATTCATCCTCTTCTACTTGGATGACTCGGCTTGCTTCTGGCTCTCCTTTGGCCTGCCTGACCTTCTCTAGCTCCTGGGCTGGATCTTCATCTGGCCCTCCAAGTTGGTCCCCAAGCTCTGTCCTAGGCCCTCTGCTCTACTCCCTCTACACCAACTCACTCCTCCAGATTAAATTACTGGATGCTTCTAAGATCTATTCAGAATATTATGATTCTGTCTCAACATCTACATTAACTTTGCATATCTATTGCAACTGCATATTGCATATCTAGAACTAGATATGTTAAGAGACATTTTAAACTCAATGTATTCAAAACAGAACTCCCCCAGACTCTACTAATAACCTTCTAGTTGGTATTTTCTTTCAAGGTTCTCCCCACCCCAGGCCATCCTCCATTCCACTGCCAAAGTGATCTTCCTAAAGCTTAAGTCTGACCATTTCAAAAACCCATCTTCACCCTGACTCAATAATCTCCAAGGGTAGTCTGTTATGAAGTTAGGTGGCGTAATGTTTAGATATTACTGCTGAATTTAGGAAGATGAGAGTTCAAATATGGTCTCAGACACTTGCTAGTTTGGTGACCCTGCTTGAAGCCTGCCTCAGTTTCCTCAAATTGTAAAATGAGAATAATAACACCTATATCACAGGGCTGTTTTGATGATCAAATGAGATATTTATAAGGCATTTAGCTGTACAGAAGGTTACTTAATATTTATTCCCTTTCCTTCCTTTATCTTATTATTTCCACAGAATCAAATATAAAAATTCTTTTTGCCTATATTTCCAGTGTTCTTACACTTTACTCACCTTCACGTGTTGTACAATAACACGGGTTATTCCCTGTAAGCACTATCTCCTGACTCCATGCATTTTTAGGAGCTGAGCCCCAAGTCTAGAATGCTCTCCTCCTAGTAGCCACTAGATTCCTTCAAGTCTCAGCTATAAATCTTCCCTGCAATAGGCTTTTTCTTGTCTCCCTCAATGCTTGTACCTTCCTTCTGAAATTACCTTCAAATTATCCTGTATATATCTAGCATATACACAGTTGTTTATATGTGGTCCCCCCATTGGAATGTAGCACTTTGAGGAATGAGACTATTTTTTTCTTCCCTTGCATTCTCAGTGGACAACACAGTACCTGGCACACAGCAAATGCTTAATAAATGCATGTTGCTGGCTGCATAATTATTACTATTAATAACTAAATTAATAACTAAATTTTCATGAAAAATACTTGACTAAGTTTAATTTAAAATAATTCTATCCTTTTCATGACTTTTACATCATTTTGAGATAAAATTAAGGTTCTTAAAACTGTGCAGTCATTTTAATAGTAACTATTAAGATTACATCTAATTATAATATATACCATTGCTTTAAAAAAAATACCTTTTTAATACAAATTTTTTCTAAGGGCTGTCCCATTAATATCAGATAACATTCTAGATAGTAAAATTATATTGACAATGTTCTAATAGTAACTAATAATATCAGATCTCAATAATGTTCCCAGAAATTAAGAGGGACTGAGCAAACATAGTTTTATAAAGTATGGGAAATATAGCACCACTAAATTGAAAAACATCTCAAAGCAGATGTTCTAAACATCTTGGAGAAGACAGAGTGGTATAGTGGAGAAGATACTGCACTGTTAGTGCCACTTAACTGTTGAGTAAATCTGGTCAACTACTTATCTCCAATATTTAAGTCCTCAACTGTTAAATAAGCCAAGTTCCTTTCACTTCCAATGTTTTATGATGTTCATTTTCATATGTGATGAACCTCAACACATTAATTACACTATGAATGGTTTCCATAAAAACTATCAAAAGACTCATGAATAATTCTACAAATCTTTTATTTTATTTGTACTTGGTTTTAGAAATAAACCTTGTTCTATTTTCTCCAAAGTTTTCAGTATTCCAAAATTTTTTGAATCAACTGAACTCCAAAATATTTTTTTCTTATTTTAAACTGCCATCATGAATTCAATCAGGTGAGGTGAATTCAATAAACACTGATTATATGTTTTAATTCAAGAAACTGGATCACGTACCATTAAAAAAGATGCTTAACTCAAGAATAAAAAAACTTACATCATCTCATAGTCACAAAGAAAACTGTCCTTTATTTAGTGTTTAATATGTCTAATATGCAGAATTAGTCATTATAACCTGAGATTTCCAAATACATATCAATACAATCAATTAGCAATAATCTATCAGGATGGGGAAAAAAGTGGGAGGTTAACAAAACAAAAAAATCTAGAATCATTTAAGTGGGACTTTGGGAAATAATCATATATACATGACTTTTTATTCACAGATTCATTCAACATTTATTAAGTGCCTACTATGAGGTGGACACTATGAAAGGCTATGGGATTTATAAAAATAAAATCAAAACAGTTCTTGCCTTCAAGGAGCTTATATATTCTAGGAAAAAATAAGGGAAAAACATTATATATATATATATATATATATATATATATATATATATATATATTAAACACTGATTTAAAGTTTGTTAGTGCTTTACAAATAGTAACTCATTTTACCCTCACAACAACCCTGGGAGGCAAGCATTATTCTTTGTCCCAATTTACAAATGAAGAAACTGAGAAAGAAGAAAGTTAAATAAATTCCTTGCTCAGAATCACACAGCTAGTGTCTAGTGTGACATTTGTCCTCGGCTCTTCCGTAGTCCAAGTTTGTTGACCTATCTACTGAGTCACACAGAAAAGATACCAAGTAATATGGGCTGGAGGGGGAGGAGCTAGAGCGTGGGGAGAAGGAGGGTAGACAATAGCAACCAAGTAATCAGGGAAGGCCTCCCGTAGGAAGTGATAGTCTGAAGGAAACTAGGAATGCTATGAGTAAAAGTAGAGGAAGAATTGTATTCCAGAGACGGGGAAGCACCTGCGCAAAGGAGCAGAAACTAGAGATGGACCATGTGGGGAACAGCAAGTAGGCCAATTTGGCTAGACTATAAAGTGCATTAAGGAAAGTAATGAGCAATAAGCCTGGAAAGGGAGGCTCATGATAGATGTTGACAGGATCTAAGAGCCAAAAGGAGTTTTTATTTCATCTCAGAGGCAAGAAAGAGCTACTGGAGCATCCTGAACAAGGGAGTAACATGATCAGAACAATGCTTTAGGAAAAATGCAGAGGATGAATGGGGAAAGGTAGACACTGATGGCAGGAAAATGCAACAAAAGTCTATCTAAGTCATCCAGGTGAGAGGGGACAAGGGCTTGAAGTAGAGTGGTGATCACACTGGAAATGAAGGTGGGAGATGTAAGACTCATTAAGAAGCAAGAATAGTCAAGATATGTCAACTCATGGGGTGAGGCAACAAGGTAACTGAGTCTGAAAACCTGGGTGGACTAGAAAAACGGCAGTGGCCCTCACAACAGACAACAAAGGGAGGCAGAGGGGAAGAAGGGCAGGAAGGGACTATCTGGATGTGCTGAGTTCAGGTGTCTGTGGGACATTTTTGGGAGGATTTCTAGTAGGCAGCTGATGACATAAGTGTGGAAGAAAGACAGGGACCCAGCCCATGGTGGGGGGAGGGAAGAGAGAGGAGGTTCTGTATGCTCTAAGAAAGGAATATGAAAAGAGAGACCAGACAGGTGGAAGGAAATTAGAAGAAAGCCCATGGAAGTATCAAAAGAGACAACTGCCAGGATGGTCAACAGTGTCAAACCCTACGGAGCAACAGAGAAGGATATGGATTGTAAGGGGAAATTTTCTATCACAGTTAACCCTGAAGAGAGAGAGAACCTTTTCAAGTGAAAGACAAGGTCAGAAGTCACACAATAAGAGGTCAAAGAGTGGGAGGTGAGAAAAACAGAGGCAATTTATGACAGCAGCTTTTTCTGGGAGTTTGACTAAGAAGCGGTTACAAAATGTTAGACCACAAAGATACTTGGATCAAGGATGGTTTTAGGTTCAACTTCTCTCCTGGACTGTCCCTGAGTTAATCAATTTAGTCTAGGATCCTGGGGCAAAGGAGAGCTAGAATGACAATAAATAATCCCCAAAGTATGCAGGGATTCCAATAATTTACATTTACAACCCAGGTATCCCACAGTTTATTCCCTTTCCCAAAAATATTACCAAATTATACCCTTTTCTATATTAAATAATCCCATGGGATTCACTATCCATCATTACATTACATATCACTACAAACATCATGCTAGATGCATACATACATGTGTAAAAGCATTTGTGTGCACGTGTATGTGCATGTGTTGTGTGCCTGCACATACAGGCATGTGTGTATATATACATAGAGAAACACGAATGGTTGCCTCAACATGCTTCTCAACTGCCTCCACAAAGACCTGACAGTGGTACTGAAAAACACTGCCCAGAAAGATAAAAGAAATACTCCCCCTTTCAATAAAAACCACAATCTGGACTAGAGCCAAGGTTTTTAAATTGACAGAATGTTATTAAAAACAATAAATCACAAAGACTCTACAGGATAAAATGGTGGTCTCTCTTACAATTCTCAATCACAGAAGAGCCACGAAATCCTACCAAAAAACTGAACTGATATGAGATAATGATTCTCTGCCATTTTATTTCAACCAATAATCAAATATCTTACGTTGCGACGGGATTTTTCCCAATTCCTTTAACCGTCCTACAAACCCATCTCTAACTTCTCCAATAATCATGGTGGTTTACATGAAAAGAAACACCTCTATCACTGGAAACCAATTTTTAAAATCAAGCTTCTATTATAACAAGTGGAAGGATGAATCACTGAATTCCGACATCTGCATCCTAGGTTCATATTGATTTTACACTCTTTGTTCAGGAGATGAACTCCCGAAGCTTGGGGATACTGTTGCTCTAAAATAATTTTTCTCTCCGCCCAGGGTCTGTCTGCCCGGCCAGCCCTTCTTCCACTCGGGGCTTCAAGCCCTTCTAGTGTTTTACTAAGTATAGGGAGCCTTTGCCTTATCTTTATTTTCCTTATGTTAATCTGAAGTGACCGCCAGTACTTTTATCGTGACATTTAACGTTCTCGAGGAGCTATCGTTCCCTCCCAAACTAGGGTGATTGGAGAGCGGGCTATAAAGTGTGCTGTTCATAATTAAGAAGCCCTCCAGGAACCGATTTCTCTTCCGAGCAAATAAAAACCCTACGAAGTGGGGGAGGGGGCTGCGGTGAGAGTGTGGGGAGGGGGTGACGAGGAGGAGCAGACCTTAAAATTAAAAATTAAAAGGCACTACGAGGCAGACCTCCAAAAATATATAAATAAATAAAAGCCACGCATCGCAGTCTCCTTCCTTCCTCCCCCTTCCACAAACAAGAACGCGACACCAACGCCGGACCCGGCTACTTTGCATACTTCCACCAGAAAGAAGGGGCAAAGCGGAGTGCTCTTCCCACGGACAAAATGGGACACTGGATGGAAAGACGTTTGTGTTTACACGTCGCGTGGATGGCACGGACGGGCTGGGGGGAGGGGAGCCGGCTGTCAGTCGGCGTTTAAATCAAGTTAGAAAGGCTCGGTCGGCGGCAGGCAGGGCTTTGGCGGACCACCTGAGAGCCAGTCCGGGGCGCCGGCTCTGCTCCTTCCCCCTCTGCGGGGCGCCCCTGGCCCTCGGGCCCGCACCTCGCAGGAAGTGCACATGCGTCCCCGCAGATCCGTTACACCGGGGGGAGGGGAAGGGCAGGCCCCGGGGGGCACCGGCGCGGCGGGCGGTGGGGGATGCCGCAGTGGCTCCCCGCCGCGCCGGCTCGGCTCCGGCCCGGGCTCCGGCTCCGCTCGGGACGGGCACAGGGGACGAGGGAGGGAGAGCTCGGTACCTCATACTGGATGTACTGCTTCCTCCACTCGGGAGTGATGTGCGCGGAGAGGTGCTCGGCGAACTTCATCCTCCTGCCTTTCCCCCCTCACTCCCACTCGGGTCCGGCTGACACAAGCGGTGGCAACGGCGGCTCCGACTCCTCCCCACATGGGCCCGGCGCGGCGCTGTGCTGTGCGGTGCGGTGCTGGGCTCCTCGGCTCCCGCTCCCGCTCCTGCTCCTCTCCCGCTCCCACTCCCGCTGCTGCTCCTCCTTCTTCTCCTCCTCCTCCTCCTCCGCCTCCTCCGCCTGCCACCGCCCGCCGCCGCCGCCGCCGCTACCCGCCGCCGCCGCCGCCGCCGCCGAGCTCGTCCTCAGAGCCGCCCTCCCGCCATCTTCCTCCTCCTCGTCCCCACGGCCCCGCCCCGTACCGCCCCGCAGACGTCATCGCCATGGTAACCCCCCTCCTCCGCAACGCGACGAAAGAAGGCGGGGAAGGGGGCGGGCTGGCAAAGAATGAGGTCCGTAGGGGCGGAGCTTGATCAAGGGCCCGCCCCCGACCTCTGCCCCTTGTTTCTTATTGGTCATGCCGCTGTCTAACTGGCTGCCTGGGAAGTAGCAAAGTTCTGGTGGTAATTAAAATATTAATTTCGAAGAAACAGTTGCGCACCTGGGACTTTTTTATTTACAAAGTTCGACGAAGATATTGCAACTAATTAATCATTGATTATATTAATTAGACTTTCGGCGGTTTTAGCAATCCAATCCATTTCCCCGGACTGGTATCTATATCGCCCTGTGCCGAGGGTTCCCGAGCGCCGAAACCTGTTCCCCAGGGGGTGGAGAGCGGTGATGTTGTTCGCGTCCTCCAATGAGGGCGACTGTTCGTGACCCCTTTCGGGATTTCCTTGGCAAAGGCGGTTTCCTTCTTCAACTCGTTTAATGGATGAGGAAACTGAGGCAAGCAGTGAGGTGGCTTTCCCAGAGTCTCACAGCTAGTAATTGTCGCAAACACAGTTGAACTCTGGCTGACTAATCTTCCTGCCTCGGCGGGGCGCAACGGCTGCCCCGTATATCTGTACTGAGAGCAAATAACAGTATCCCGTGAGTCCCTGGGCAGCGCAAGAGATGGACTGGGAACTCGTAGTCATGGAGACCCGGATTCAAATGCTACCCCGGATGCTGGGTACCTGTGCGACTCTGAGCTTCAGTTTCCTCATCTGTACAACGGGGATAACCCCCTAAGGTGGTTGTGAGGATTGAACAAGATATTTATAAAGCACTTTGCAAATCTTAAAGAATTGTGTAAATGTTAGCCATTATCGTAACTATGATATAGGGAAGAACGTGGTAAATGTCAATGCAAAAGAGCAATCGAAGACATTGTCGGTGAGAAATTTGAGGAGAGCATTTTCAGGTGGGTACGGCAAGAGAGGTAGGTAAGGAGACGGAGAGAGAGGAGGAGGAAGAGAAGAGAGGGAAAGAGGAAGAAGAGAAGGAGAGAAAAAGGGAGAAGAGAAGAAGAAAAGAGGAGAGAAGAAGAAAAGAGGAGAGAAAAAGAGGAAGAGAAGAAGAAAAGGAGAAGAGAAAGGGAGGAAGAGAAGGAGGAAATAAGAGAGAAGGAAAGAAAGGAAGAAACAATGGAAAAAAGAAAGGAGATGGGGGGGGAAAGGAAAGGGATGGATAGATGATAGCATGATTAATCATGATATGGATGCAAATAGATACCCTCTGACCTTCTTAACCGAGGAAGACGGCCTATGAAATAGAACTAGAGAGGTCAGAGAGAAGGTGTGAAAAATGGCGAGCAGTAGAGTGAAAGCAGAAGAAATATTTTGGTGGTTTGTTGTTTTTTTTTTAATGGGTTTTCTTCCACTATTAGAATGTGGTGTGGTATTCTTTATAAAAATTCTTTAGGGCGGTTCAGAGCTAATCCAAGATTATGAAATTAAAATTATTTAGCTAGTGGTTTTATGATAAGATAATACTCTACTAAGAAAATAGCTTACTTACACAGAAAGGTAAATATGAGATAATGAAAACAGCTCCTATAGTTTGGAACTGAAAAAAATCTTTCTTGTTTCTAGCAAAGTAGCCTTGAGCATGTCACTTAATTTCTCTAGCCTTCAGTTTCCTTCTTAATGAAATGGAAACAGAATTGGGGTTGAACAAGGTGATCTTAAAATCCCTCTAGTTCCATGTATCTAATTGCAACATGGAAGTGAACACCCCAAAAGTCGGTGTTGTATTCCATTGGAGCAAGGTTAAAATTAAAGAGATGAAAAGAAATAAAAATAAAAACAAACAAACAAAAAAAGTAAAGAGATAGTTCTCTTAAGGAAACTATGTTTTTTAGATTTGGATTGCCCCTGAAGATATCTGTCCAACAGTCTTTGTAGAAGCCTGTTTTTATTTCTGATCCAGGAGTTATGATTTCATCAATCATTAGAACTCCCAGTAGGAAAACTCCTTCTACCCATAGAGATTAGTAATTCACCTGTACCATATAGTTTTGTTGAGTTACTTGAGACACTGAGATGTTAAATTTCTTGCTGCCAGATAGAACACAGGTCATAGTCAAAGGCCAAATACAGGTTCTTTTTCAAAGTAGCAACTTGATCTTTTTTTTTTTTTTTTTTAATTTTTAAGGAGAAAAGGAAAAGGAAAGAAAGTCAGTCTCCTGACTGCTGCAAATTCATGTCATAACAATGCACTAGTTTTGCCTTGTGGGGTTAATCCAACTCTTAAGATATTAAGACTCAATTGTGTCTAGGGCCTGGTGTAACCCATCAGCCAACAGCTGAATTGAACTTGAGATTATTTAGACTTGTCATTTTTGGAATCATTTCAATATCATTTACACACATTTCCAAATGCAAAGGACCATACAGTTGGGAATACACAACTTGTTTGGGCTTCTTAGAACTTTTGTGATAAAGTTCATTCTGTAAAGACTTCTGCTTTTAAGAACCCCATAAATGAATTGGTCAAGAGGAAATATTTCACTTTTCTTCCAATGTTGACATTTTCAAAGGAGGGAGAGTTTAATTATTTGTTGGCTCAGTTGGTGTAGTCACAGAATGTACTTTTAACACCTTAAAAAGGTATAAAATACCTTTATGAGATTATGAGTACCTATTTGATTTGTCAAGAAGGGAAAGACTCCATTGGCTAAGAGAACAATTATCCACACCTTTGAGGGCTTTGCAGAGCTAAGCCCCAAACTGACAGCTTCACACACAGTAAAAGTTCCCAGCTGGTTGGTAGAAGTGGAAGAAATCAAGTTTCTGAGAAGGAATCCCTTGGAGAAGAGAAGAGGATTTTTTCCCTCTCATCTCCCCTTCTCACTGACCAGGATGCTTCTAAGTGGATCTCCTTCACCAGGAAATGACACTGAAATTCTAGTCCTACATGACCGCAGAGAGACAGTCAGCAAAGAAGCAGCTCCTGACCTCAGAAAAGAGACCAGAGCCAAAGAAGAAGGTCCCCTGAACCCAGATCCCCACCCCACCCACAGAAAACTGCAGTGAGGAAGGGGGATTTTCAGGCCCTGGAGTTGTGGGTTGCCTTTGCTGTCCATGTAGTCTCCGTGGATGCCTCAAAAGCATTACAGCAGAAATGCGATTCCACTATCCCCATGAAGGATGTATTTGGGAAAGAGTACAGTCTGGGTTTATGAGGGAAATCTTTTATAGCTACTGTCTACTGTGGCTTATTAATAAATCCCTTTACTAAGAACTAATTAGGTCCATTTGCTTACTGTTAATGAGAAGCAGTGGGGGCTCCTAAACTTCTGTGCTAGAAGCCCAGCCTTATATGGTTACCCCTAGAAGCTAAGTTTAGTCACCTTGCTGGAGACTCAATCTGTAATCAAGTGTAAGGTAAGTGTGAGGGGAGGAAGGAGGGAAAGATTTATAAATAATAATGAATTCCAAGTTTGTTGCTTCTTAGGACAACATGAAAATTGGACCATGCAAAGAAAATCACTGCTGTTTGTTTTGCTTTTTTTTTTTTTTTTTTTTTTTTAAATAACAGCTCACATTTTTATGGTGCTTTAATGAATACAGATATAAAAGGGGATGGTGCAGTGGGTAAAACCTGGTTCTGGGAGCACTTGGATGATTGGTAAGCCTGCTTCCAGACATTCATAATGGAGTGCTTCTCAAATAGAAAATCTCAGAGAAACTGAGGCTTAAAATGGTAAAAATGATTAATTAGAAGTTCGAGTCCAGGATCAAACCAGGTCTCCTCCCACTCAGTCTAGCACATTTCATATGACATAATGCCACACATGATGAAAATCAAGGAAATGGTAGTGGAAGGAGAGGAGAGAGGCACTGGCACTGAATTTGGAATCACAGAACTTGGGTTTGAATCTGGGCAAGTTGAATTACTCCATCTCTCCTTGTCCCTTTCTTTTCCTTATCTGGAAAGTTAGAGAAGTGGGCTAAGTGCTCACTCATGTCTCTTCAAAACCAATTTTGGTCACAGGCCATTGTATCAGAGTGAGTTACAATCCCCCAATATTTAAAGATATTGATCCAAGGTGGAATCAAGATGGAATTCTTCCAGAGAGGCCAGGACTCTGAACCAACTTGATGGGGTATGTCACAGAGAGACAAAGCACTGGAGGCTTTGCTATGCTGCTGTCAGCTGAAGGGCACCAAAGCTATTCCTCCACTGTAAAGGGGGAAAGGTGTCAAATAAGAGTTTCTCGTGGTTTTTGTTTTTGCTTTTTGGCTCACAACTCAGCAGATCAGGTGTACCATTGTAAGAAATCTTTAGGGTTTTAGACAGTAGGGAAGGGGGTTCCCCATCAACATGGGCTGGTCTGCATCAAACTGATCCCAGTCCCAAACAGGAAAATGACTTTTGTATATTAACCCAGAAGCAGGAGTACATTCATAATGAGTGACAGAGACAAGTTAAAGCAAACCAGTTTGGGAAGTCCCTCTGGATCTAATATGTTCAACTATGTGTCTCATATTGATAAACACACTCTAAATGTATGAGGGTAGTTGAGTGTACTTTAGAGCCCAGAGCCTTTAAAGGAATTCCTTTGGGTGCTGAGAGGAAAGACAAGGGGAGGGGGTGTCTGTGTCAGAGGATATTTAAAATTTAGACAAGGATTTTGCTTTCTCATTTTTTTCTGTTTTGATCTGATTTTTCTTGTATGGCATGATAATTGTGGAAATATATATAGAAGAATTGCATATGTTTAACATATATTGGATTGCTTGCTGTCTGGGGAGGGAGTGGAGGGAGTGGGGAAGGAAAAAATTTGGAACATAAGGTTTTGCAAGGATAAATGCTGAAAATTTTGAAATAATTGAAAATAAAAAGCTTTAATAAAAACAAATAAAATAAAATAAAATTTGGGCAAGGGTAAGGATTGTGGGGATGAATGGGCAGATGTGCTTGAAAAGTAGCCCTTGGCTTTTTACACACAATATATGAGGGTAGAAGGAAGAAGTGGAAATTGGGGGAGGAGACATGAGGGAGAGGAAGCACTTGGTTTTTAAAAAATCATAGTCATCACTTCCTGTTTCTGCTTTCTGTGCATCAAGGGCACATCACTGCCAACTGGTTTCTGATGACAACTTGAAAAACCCCTTTCATTTATACACTTCCTGGAATGAGTTCCCAGTACACAGCCTCAGGTAAAAGGCAAACTCAAAGAAAGCTGACTTTTGTATCTCAATAGAGTTTAGGGGTTTAGGGAGCCCTAGGCCCAAGACCACTTCTGTATTTGGATTAGACTCTATAAACCCCAAACAAGCAAGCCCTTACTAATAGCCTACTGAATGGAAGGCACTACCACCAGAAATTGCTGTCCAACTCTCCTTGTCTCCTTTGGGGTTTTTCTATGTAAAAATATTGGAGCACTTTGCCATTTCCTTCTCCAGCTCATTTTGGAGATGAGGAAACTGAGACAAGCAGGATAAAATGATTTGTCCAGAGTCACACAGCTAGTAAATATCTGAGGCTGGGCTTGAACTCAGGAAAATCAGTCTTCCTTAGTTCAAGCCCAGAGCTCTTATCTACTGACACCACAGGTGCTCAGAAATACAAAGAAATTAAAAAAAAAAAAAAAAAATGATCCTTGCCCTCAAGGAGCTCACATTCTGCCAAGACTTGTAAACATATAAACATGTGTATTTGTACAGGGACATTGTGAAGAGAAAGAAAAGAAAGTATTAAAGACTAAAGGGATCAAGAAGGTCTTCCACTTGGAAGAGATAGTGGCTGAGCCTGGAAGGCAGCTTGAGATTCTGAAAGGTGGAAAAGAGGAAGAAGGGCACCTCAAAGGCATGAGGGTAGAAAAAGGGGCTACTTGCTGAGTTCAAGACAGCAAAGAGATCCCAGATGTATTTCCTAATACTTATTGTACCTGGTTTATAATAATGACATAATATGATATTATTAAAACTAACAAGATAAAATTGATAGCAGTATTTATAATAACTGGTATAACAAATTAATGTCTACTAATTACCACAAACAAGGGCAACCCCAATTCCAATGATCTTATGATGAAGAGAGCCATCTGCACCCAGAGAGAGGACTGTGGGAACTGTGTTGATCACAACATAACATTTTCACTCTTTTTGTTGTTCACTCCAATTTTGTTCTCTTACTCATTTACTTTCCTTTTTGACCTGATTTTTCTTGTGCAACAAGAATTGTATAAGCATGTTCACACATATTGGATTTAACATATATTTTAACCTGCATAATATATATTGGATTGCTTGACATTTAGGGGAAAAGGTGAGGGGGAAAAGGTGAGGGGAAGGTGGAGAAAATCTGAAACTCAAAGCCATGCAAGGGTCAATGTTGAAAAATTTTCCCTGCATATATTTGACCCTCTGTGGCCAATCAAAAAGCCTTTCCAACCTAATGAGGCTAGTCCTAAAATGTCAGAGGCACACCTGGGTATGTCTACCCTGAAGTAAAGAAAATTTAGGAAAGGCTTAATGGTTGTCTTCAACTATTTGAAGCTCTATTTTGGGGAAGAGGGATTAGTCTTGTTTTGTTTGACACAGATTCTGTTCATGGACACAAGCTGCAGATTGTCAGATTTAATGTCATTAAGAAATGCTTCCTAGGGGAGGGGTGGGGGGAAGGAGGGGAAATTTTGGAACCCTAGGTTTTGCAAGGGTCAATGTTGAAAAATTACTCATACATATGTTTTGTAAATAAAAAGCTTTAATTAAAAAAAAGAAAGAAAGAAAATGAAATGTTTCCTGACAACATTAAGAGCAGTCCAAAGTAGTAATAGCACTGGCTTGTCTCAGGAAAAAAGTCCTCTCAGTGGAAGGCTTCAGACCCAAATGGGCACTTGGCAAGGGTAGCATAGAAGAAATTCTAAGATTGGATTAGAAGGATTCTAAGGACTCTTCCAGTTTTTAAATTCCATTATTTTGTAGCCATAGACAAGCAAGCTGCTCTAGTGAATCAAGAATCAAGATAGTTCAATAACTGAATATCCTCTGTAAGTCTTCCTTTGTGTTCTTTGGTCTAGAGCAAATGTGGAGGAGCAGGGGGCTTCAGGAAGCTTCAACACTCCTGAGAGGAGCCAGAACTGAATTTTTAAATAACCAAAAAAATAAATTAACAAATAAGAATGTGACATAAGTAATGTGAATTTGTGGTGTTCTAAGATAACATGCTGTAGGGGATCCATCTCTGAGTGTGGAGCTCCTGTACCAGAATAGGGAGATGTTAAAATGGTTTCTAGTAAGAAAATCTGTGGTAACTACCTGACCTAGCACAATGATGGGGTGGTAGTAAACACTGGAGGACTACTTAACTTAAATTTGGATTAATTGGTTAATCCAAACCAAGAGGGCTTTGGAGTATAATTGTTTGTTGTTTGTCCTTTGACCTGGAAAAGGACCAAGGTATCAGGGAGAGGATGCCATGATGTTCATTTAAGTGAGGGGGGGCTGGGCCAGGTCCTGTGTCTCACTTTCCCCTCCAGAGCCTTCTGGAGCATAGATGGAGATACACATCAGGACAGTGGAGATGGCCCTGAGTGCAGTGGGAGACCTCATTAGGCTAAGGTCTTCCACAGGTCTCAGTTTGGCTAATGCTGCCCCCATTCAGAGATTAAGACTAGGGAGCAATTGAGGCAAAGAATGGCCTCTTTCACCCAATCAAAAAAAAAAAAAAATTTTTTTTTAAATAAATAAAACTTGGACGGTAAGACCCTCAGAGTTTATGGTTATGGTGGAAGCAGAAATGATTGCTGTTTCCATTCAATCTGAGTCAATCAGGACCCAAACAATGACCAAACGGGACTTGGCCTAGGACCTTTTGGTGGCCAATGAGAATCAGAGTGTTTTTGATTTAAGGCCTGGTCCTTAAGAAAGAAATCTAGCCAGTAAAGCCGGAGATATCTTGGGAAGGTTCAGAGTATAAATGATAGAGAGAAAGGTACAACATTGGAAGGAAAACTATAATTGAAAGCACACAAGTATTAACACATTCATAAAATCATGGGCAGGGATTATCTGTTATGATATTCATCCCAATCTGATAGAAAGACCTCAGAGCTCTGATTCTGGAGACCTGATTTAATTTCCCAGACTACCATTACAACTTGGATGACCTTGGGCAATCCATTTCACCCATAACGGGGAAATCTCCAATCTTTGCACTGACAATTAATTATCCCTTGCCTGGAAAGCACAGAATTCCTAATGTCATTCACAGTGTTTATCCTGATTCCCCTAAACTAATAGTGCTCTTAACTTCTCCAAGCTATGTAACTACTTATTTGTATTTTGTATTTAGTTTATTAAACATCTCCATAGTATAAAGGAGAGGTGAAGAATGGACTCTGAAAACTAGGAAGAACTGATTTTTAATCCTATTTTTAACATTTGTGCCCCGAGGAAAGTCATTTCATCTGCTCTAAATAACTCTCATAAATTAAAGAGGTATTTTGCATTTCAGGAGTCCCTATCTTTTATCCTGTGTTCCGTATATGCTTATAGAGTGCACATGCATTTTTTTCTAAGCAAATATAAACTTGAAACAGTGTTTCCTTTTTATCTTTGGAGCCACAGTGCCTAATGAATGGAGAGGACCTCAGCCGGGAGACCTGGACTGGAGTCTGACCTCATTCTGCTTGAGTAACCCTAGCAAGTTACTTAAACTCTCAGCCCCTCAGGCAGTTTGCATACCTACTTTGGCGAAAGGAGTTTCCTCACCCTATCCATATCAATGAGATCATAGCTCCAGCTTCTGGTCATATCTTCCTATCCCTTCTTGCCAGAGTTATATATAGCAGGAGTTTAATGTTTGCCCAATGATTGGTTGATTGGGTTTCAACTAATCCCTTTACAAAACGATCTCTAAGGTTGACATCAAGGTAGCTCAAAATCCCTGGATCTCTCTGAAGCATTTTTAGCTCGAGACTATGAAAAGGGAGAATAGAAAAGCCAAATGGAGTGAAGTCTTAGAGAAGAACCAGATATGCAGGTTTTGAAGCTACAAATATTTTTTACCAAGTCAGATATGGAGGGGTTATTAAGAATGAGCCCTGCAGCGACAATTTTGCTTTTTATTGTTTGTCTAGGATGCCTTAAACATAAAATAAAATTACTTTTCGAGGACTTGAACTGTGCTGGGCTTGAATTTTTCAATAGAATAAATTTTAATTTCATTTAGTGATGATTTTCCAAATATACCTAACCAGTTACCATCCAAATTCTATTTTTCTGGCTGGGGCTGCTACTGCAACTTGGGTAAGATCACTCTGAGGCTTACTTATCTTTTAGCAACCAGATGCTCTTGTTTTCTCCTTCTCACTGACTCCCGGAGGAATGAAAAGACCCTCTCTTAGGTGTGGGTGGCAATTATCCATTATTATTGCATATTTAGAGAATTCAAAGGTATTGTAAAACTGTAGGATCTGATCCTAGGAGAGCAGTCCTATTGCTAAGCAATTGAACAAATGATTCCGCAGTGTCTGAAATTTAGTGGGGGAAAGGGATAGGAGGGAGGGGGGGGAAGGGTGGAGCTAACTGCGGAGCCAGGAAAGGTGTGAAATGTTAATTGGCCCCGAGGGAACTTCTGTCATTCTTGCTCCTTGGGAATGGGAAGGGTTGTGAAGCCACAATTTAGTGGGAGGTGCCAGAGAAAGCTTGAGCTTTGAAACCAGGGGAAAAGAAAAGGGAATGGATACTAGACTTAGTGGATTGTTAGAGCTGAACCCAACCTTAGAGAGTAGCTAATCCAACCATCCGCTTTGTTTTATTTTATTGAGTTTTTAAAAAATGTTTATTGATGTATTTTATTTATTTTTCACACTATATTTGTGCCTGGCCACCACCATAAACCCCTGTAACAAATTAAAGCAATCAAATGAAACCAATCTAAAAATAGGTATTTCTGACAGCATATGCAAAATAAAAATAATAACAGCAAGTGTAATCACTAGCATTTAGCTTACATAGAGCTTTTCATTATTCCTTGATCCTCACAATAACCCTATGAGACAGGTGTTATTATTCTTATTTTACAGATAAGGAAACTGAGGCACAGAGCAGTTAACTGCCTGGCCCAAGATCACCTGACTAGAAGGTAGCTGAGTCTTTAGCTCCGCCCCCCCAAA
Source organism: Sminthopsis crassicaudata (assembly GCF_048593235.1). Taxonomy (NCBI): domain Eukaryota; kingdom Metazoa; phylum Chordata; class Mammalia; order Dasyuromorphia; family Dasyuridae; genus Sminthopsis; species Sminthopsis crassicaudata. Next base: position 69,333,916 of record NC_133620.1, on the reverse strand, counting down.
AAGAAATACATCTTTTTCCATCTGTTCTAAGAGAACCTAAATTCTCTAGTTGTCCTATAGTGTCATTTATCTTTAAGTTCCTATAGTCATTGTGTACTTTGTAATGTTAATTTACTTACTTCATTACCTTATACAAGTCTCCTTTGTTTCCCCAACTTCCTCATGTATGTCATCTTCTACCACGCAATAATAGAGCAAATCCAGTCACCTCAACAAGCATTTATTAAGTACCTACTATATGCCAAATACTCTATTAAGCTCTGCAGGCTCCCTAAAACACTGTTACCCAATCTACCTTTCCAGGTTTCCTTTACATCTCTCCCTTCAGCACTATTTAGCCTAGCCAACCTGGCCTTTCTGTTATTCCTCATGTACACACTATTCCTCCTTCTACCTCTGAGCCTTTCCATCAGCTCTCCTCCATGTCAGGAATGTCCTCCTTTCTCAGCTCCACTTCCTAGACCCTCCGGTTACCTTCACAGCTCAGCTCAGGCTCCCTCCCTCTTACCTGAGATCTTTTTGTATCTCTCTAGCTTCTGGTCTAAAAAATTATTTTATATTCATTTTGTACATACTTATAGGTATGCATCTTCTCTCCCTCTCTCTCCATATGTGTATATAGGTACTATGTAGATAGACATATGTGTATGTGTGTCTTATGTATATGGAGAGAAAGACAGAGAAAGAGAAAGGAAAAAACAGAGAGAAAGAAGGAGAGAGAGAGAAAGAGAGAGGGAGAGAGAAAGAGAGAGAGAGAGAGACAGAGAGAGAGAGACAGCGACAGAGAGAGAGACAGAGAGAGACAGACAGAGACAGAGACAGAGACAGACAGAGAGACAGAGAGAGAGAGAGACAGACAGAGAGAGAGAGAGACAGAGAGAGAGAGAGACAGAGAGAGAGAGAGAGAGAGAGAGAGAGAGAGAGAGAGAGAGAGAGAGTGAGAGAGAGGAGAGAGAGAGAGAGAGAGAAAGAGGGACAGAAAGGGAGAGGGAAAAGAAAGACCAGCAGAAAAAGAGAAATATACATCTTAAAGGGAGGGACTATTAGGTTTCATTGTAGTGTTTGTATTGCCATGATCTATATAGGGTGGTGAATTCCTGCCTGGGACCATCATTTCAGGAAATAGCCAGATGATCCACTTGTTTGTCCATGAGCAAGTCACTGAAGTTGTATAAAACGGGGGAAGCTCAGAGAGATTCTCAGTCAAGTAGGAGGAGGAAGGATTCACTCTGAGGAAATTGTACATCCTTGACATCTATGTCCCAGCTCTGTTTCCCTCATTAGAAGATAAATTCCCTGAGATTAGGGATTGTCTCTTTTTGTTTGTATTTTTATTTTGAACTTTTTTTTTTTTTTGCATGATGGCTGACCTGTTGTTAATCCTTAATAATTTCTTTATTTATCTGTCCACTCTCCATATCCTAGCAGTTAATAAATCCTACCCATTCTACCTCTACAAGTATCTCATATCTTTGCTCTCCTATTGTAACCACCTTCTTTAGGACCCTCATTCATTAGTCTATTTTAATTGCCTTCTTGTCATCTTGCATCTTTTCTATCTTCTCTCATTCATACTTCACATGGTACTTGTGTAATCTTTCTCTATTTTAGCATAGGCCTGACCCTGTTCCATCTCCTACTTAAAAAAATTCACTGGTTCCTAATTGCTCACCAAATAAAGTAGAAAGTCCTACTCTTGTTAATTAAGGAGCTTAACAGTCAGGTTCCAGCCTCTTTTACTTTACATTACTCCCCTTTACATGATGTCCTATATTTTAATGCAGCAATGTCAAACTCAGATAGAACCAAAGACCACCAAACTGTATATAAGGATCCCCGTGGACACATATTGACTTAGAAAAATATGAATTTGTATATATATGTATATATATATATTTTTATTAATATATCAACACATTAAAATAATGTAGGAACTATATATTAATCTGGTTCAGTCAGCATTCAGGAGTGTGTGGTGGGCCCTTCCTGCGACATTTCTGTTTGAATGCTGATTATTCCCAATTTTGTTCTGACCTTTTCCACCTTTGGCTCATGCTGATTGCCTGATCTAGAAAGGACTCCTGGCTCCCTTTTGCTTTCCAAAGCCTCTTTCTTCCAAGCCCAATTCCAGAACTATTGCCTCCATTAAACTTTTCCCACTTCCCTCTCTCGGGCACATTTCTTAACCTCTCTTTGTACTTATCTTCCTCCCTTCTGGATCACAGTTATCTGTGCACATTTCTTACACACACAAATGCAGACATACAAGGATGCATATGAAAAGGGTCTTTAAAACAGTCTTTGCACCCCAGGGCCCCGCACAGCTTCTCACATAGATGTCAAGGATGTACCATTTCCTCAGAGTGAATCCTCCTTCCTCCTACTTGGCTGAGAATCTCTCCGAGCCTCCCTGTTTTATAAAACTTCTGTGATTTCCCAGTGGACAAACAAGTATTAGGGTTAGTTTTTATTTACTTACTCCCAGATCTAACGCTCTATTCATGTTTGTTAAATTGGGGTTGGGGGGTTTAAGATCTCTAGGCCTTAGTAAACTGAACAGTCTTAAGCTTCTATAGTTTAATTTTTCTTAATTTCACTTCCTCCTTCATTCACTAGTAAAGCATTTTTGTCTTAACCCTGTCTTGGTTGAATAAAGAAATACAAGTAGTTTTCCATGTCTGGGCCTGGAGGTTCCTTGGTGATCCCCAGAGTGTCTGGGGTCAGACAGGCGCTGGTGACAGCAAGAGAGTGAGAATTGAAGTAATCCTCTGGGGCCCTGGCTTTGGCATTCTGCTTAGAAAGCTATTTCCATTCGCTTAACACCTTCTCAAGGCTGCTTTCCTTGTCTCAGCCGGAGCTTCTCCCCTCTCCTGCCAGATCCTCAGGCCAGAAAGGCCAAGAGTATATATTTCCTGGTCTCTCTGTCATTTCCTCAAAAATATTAACATTTTAAAATACAGCCTTTAATGATGTTCAATCCACCCATGATTTGGGAGGAAGGAATATGTTTTTAGTTTGGGGTTTTGATTCTTTTTGAACCCAGAGGATACATCCCAAACAGAATGAGGGAAGGGACTGTTTCATTTTTGCCCCAAAAGGCAGCAGGGGGTGGAGATCCAGGCTTGAAGCTGAGAAGTTCAGCTGCTGGGGGTAGGAGATGGAATATCATGTATAGCAAACAGTCAATCTAATTTGGAACCTAGTGAGTGAAGCACTATGAATAGTAATATAAAGCACTAGTATTAGTATATTAGAATAAGAATATGAAATCTGGAAAGTTAAGTTAGAGTGTGGAGAGTTTAATATATAAAAGTAAGGAGCTTATATTTTTTCCTAGTCAGTGGGGAGCCACTAATGGCTCTTGAGCACAAGAGTGATATCTAATGCTTTACAAAGATTTTTTGGCAGATATGTGAAAATTGATTTGCAGAGGAAAGATTGGAAGCAAGTAGGTAGAGGAGGAGGCAACTGGCTGCTGGGGGGGAGTCTGCCTGCCCTAGGGGTCTCTCCAATCCAATCCAGCTTCCTGCCATTAAAGTGATTTTTGAAGACCAAGAACATCTGCAGGGGAGGTTTTCCCGGGGTGTGGCCACTGCACATGCAGTGTGGCGAGTCAGGTTCCAAATTCAGATCTCCCAGACTCCAAGTTCAGCGCTTTCCCCACTGGTCACAAGAGATTATAATAAATAACAAAGGCCACAGGAGCTGAACTGCCCTTCTGTCACAAGCCCAGGTTATAAAATCAAGATTCTCTCCATTTTAGGCACCTTTTGTGAAAAAATCAGCTCATTTTGCTCTGTCTTCCACCACAGCAAGGCAGATATTTTCTCCTTAATAACATTCCTGCCCATGGGCATCTCTTAATTATGTTTGCCACCAAGAACCAGTTAATGAATGGATATTTCATGGCCTTCAGCAGAAACCTCAGACTCAGCTAGGAAGAAATTGAAAGCCTTGACCTCAAGCCAATCTCCACCCCAGTCTCCAGCCTGATACATATTTCAGAGGCTTCTAGGTTTTAAAACATGGATTACCTTTGCAAATGGATAAGCCAGCAGACAAAAGCTTGGGAGTGTCTGCTTCCTCAGGCTTGGGAGACTTCTTGGCTTGTTAGGTTAACTGGAGGGAGAATTTCTACGGATGCAGAGAAATCATTAGTTTAGTTCCCTTTTCATTGTTTTCTGTGGATTCTCTTGGGATTTCAAATGTATTGTATATTGATTCCTATACAAGATTTCCCTATCATCACAGCATGAATATTTCAGCATACTGAAATAATTATTTATATTGATAAAATATTCACTCACCACAGCTCTAGGGATATTCCACATCCAGCAAACCACAGAATTATTTTTCCCCCCATATCTGAGTCTTGCATATTACCCCTACTAGGGTAAACGCTTTAAAAAAAATCATGAACCTTCCTGATTAAAGAACCATTAAAATAGAGGGAATTTAATATATAACTGCACTGAGTTGGGAGAATTTTGAGCTCTGCTCTCTCCTTTCCCCATCTACTTAAGAGAATTATGGTAGGATCCCAGCTGCTTAAAACATCCCCTCTAACTCCACACCCCCGTTCATCTAGTTTGAGGAGTAAGGACTGGGAATGGTGACTAATATTTGCCACTAATAGCCTTAGGTGATATGACTAATCCCATTCAAGTGCCTAATTAAAATGAACTGGAAGAGGAGCGGGGTGTGCAGACAGTGGGGGAGTAGCCCTAATGGAAAAGTAAGCCTGGATTTAAAGTCAAGGGGGCAGTGGAAGTCATGAAATTGAAATCTACTCCTCCCTCACCTGCATCTCTAGCTCCACCTCCTACCTCTGAACCCTCCCCAGATGTCAGTCCTCTCCCTACTCCCCAGTCCCATTTCAGAAAGTGCTTTTTTTGTCCAGGTATATTTACTTATCTGTATTTCTTCCTAAAGAGCAGCTGTAAAGCATATAATCAATCACTATGCATTTATTAAGGACCGGCTGTATAACCATGCACTGCATTAGGTGCCAGGGGGATGAGATCATAAATTGTAGTAGCTGTAAGAAGCTTTGGGAGAGTGATGTTCATTTTTTAAAGTTTTTTTGATCTCCAGAGTCTTGTACACAGTAGGCACTTAATAAATGCTGAATTTAATCAAAGTGCACAATTCACCTACATCCAAATACATGTGTGTATAGGCACCATACACATATTGCTGTACCCAGCAAAGCTGGAGCATTGGCCCCTCTATATGTCAGGGGCTTCTTATTTGTAACCCCATAAACACAATCTGGAGGGAATCCTAGAGAAGTCTGCCCTTCAAGAAGGAGGGAGGAGGGTCTGTCCCACATGTTCTCATTCTTTACCAAGCCAACTTTAGAGTCCTGGAAAGAATCACTTAAAGTTTAAGTCTGCTTTACGGCTAAGGTCTGTGGCTCTCCTGGGATTTAGAATATATTGCATATTGATTTCTACCTAGGATTTCCCTATCATCACAGAATGAATATTTCAAGATACTGAAATAATTAGTTATATTGATAAAATATTCATTGAGTAAAGCTCTAGAGGTACTTGACTTCCAGCATTCTGCCGTGGATGGATGGAGGGGCTGATGCAAACTGAGGTACCCAGGAACAATTGTACACAGGCTATATGATAAGGTAAAGTATATTGCAAAATGATAGTTTTACCTACTGAATACAAAGAGATAGAAGATAATTTTAAGGGACTATCTGCCATAAGTTACTTTGTTGGGAAGACAAGACTTATATACATACATGAAATAATTAGAGAATGTAACTATACTATACTTTCTCATCTTAAGGACTTATGCAAGTAAATCTTTTGGATATTCTGCACTAGAAAATAAATAAGGAGATTAAATTATTTCAATATATAATCCTATCCTTAATATTTGTACTGTTCCATTGAATTTCTAAGTCTCTGAATCCAAGGAGTTTTTTTACTCCTTGTTTGATCAACATTCTTTCATGCACTTGCCCATTTTTAGTGCAGCAGAAGCATGAGGCATTTTAAGGTAAAAACCCTGGAAAATGGCATAAAACCACATCAGCCTAGTATTTCTCACTTGAGTAGAGCTCAACCACAGATCTTTTATGACCACAGAAGGAACCAAAAATCCTCCCTTGCCATTTCTTTGGAGGACAGTGAGTTTTCCACCTTATGTGGAATGAAAGCACCTTGAGGGTAGGAACCTTTTCATTTTTGTCCTCATACTCCTGGACCCTAATTCAGCGCATGGTATACAGTCGGTCTTTAATAAATACAGAGTGATCGATTTTATACTCTACAGGAATAGTAGGAGCTCTTACTTCTCAGGGTTGTTGGAAAGATCAGCTAAGTTAATATTTGTAAAGCTGCTTGGCATAGTGCCTGGCACATAATAGGTATTATATAAAAGCTAATTATTATTATTAATTATTTTTAACAATAGGAAGGTACGAGGAGGGTAGGTCCTGGGCCTATAGATCCAGAATTAAAAACTCACAAATATTCAAAGAATGTAACAAATTGAAAATTTCCACGTATGATCCATAGCCCTATTGTTTTCCAAGTCATGAATTCTTTTTGATTGTTGATTTATTTTGTTTTTGTTTTTATATATTTTATTTAAAAAAATTTAGATTATACATGTACATTCATTTTTTTATATATTTCCATATGGGCCAAGTTGGGAGAGAAAAATCAGAACAAAAGGGAAAAACCATTAAAAAAAAAAAAGAAAGAAAGAAAGAAAAAGAAAAGTGAAAATAGTATGCTTTGATCTACATTCAGTCTCCATAGCTCTTTATCTGGGTACAGATGGCATTTTCCATTCTAAGTTCATTGCAATTACTTCGAATCTGATCATTACACAATCTTGTTGTTGCTAGGTACAATGTTTTCCTGGCTGTTTGCTTCACTTAGCATCAGTTCATGGAAATCTTTCCAGGGTTTTAAAAAATCAGCCAGTTCATCACTTTTTAAAATAGAACAATAATGATCCACATCGTAATGGAATGAAATTGTATGAATTCTTAATTCCTAAACCTCACCTCCCCACAATCCCCTTGGACTTGTTTGTGATTCTCACAGTTTCTGCTATAATTTTCAGGTCCTTTCGTTTCTCTGATCTCTAGCCCTGGCTGCCCATACCACTGCCTCTAGTTCTTTCCATCACAAGTCATTTCTCACTTTGAGGTCAGATTGGCCAAGATGACAGGAAAAGATAATGATGAATACTAGAGCAGATGTGAGAAAACTGGGACACTGATGCATTGTTGGTGGAGTTGTGAAAGAATCCAACCATTCTGGAGAGTAATCTGGAACTATGCTCAAAAAGTTATCAAACTGTGCATACCCACCCTTTGATCCAGCAGTGTTTCTACTGGGCTTATATACCAAAGAAATCTTAAAGAAGGGAAAGGGACCCAAATGTGCAAAAATGTTTGTGGCAGCTCTTTTTGTAGTGGCCAGAAACTGGAAATTTAATGGATGCCCATCAATTGGAGAATGGCTGAATAAGTTATGGTATATGAGTGTTATGGAATATTATTGCTCTGAAAGAAATGACCAGCAGGATGATGTCAGAGAGGCCTGCAGAGACTTACATGAACTGATGCTGAGTGAAATGAGCAGAACTAGGAGATCATTGTACACAACAACAAGATTATGTGATGATTAATTCTGATGCACTTGGCTCTTTTCAAAAGGTTGGTGATTCAGACCATTTCCAATAATTTTGTGATGAAGAGAGCCCTCTGTACCTAGAGAGAGGACTGTGGGGACTGAGGGTGGATCTCAACATAATATTTTCACTTTTGTTTGCTCTTTTTTTTTCCCTTTCTTGTGGTTTTTCCCCTTGGGATATGCTTTTTCTTGCATAGCATGACAAATACAGAAATATGTTTAGAAGAATTGTTTGTGCTTAACCTATATTGGATTGCTTGCTGTCATGGGGAGTAGGTAGGTGGGGAAGGAAGGGAAAAAATTTGCAAGACAAGATTTTTTAAAAAAGCTTTTTATTTTCAAAACATATGCACAGATAATTTTTCAACATTGACCCTTGCATAGCCTTGTGTTTCAGATTTTCCCCTCACCCCCTCCCCTAGCTGTCAAGCAATCCAATATATGTTGCACATGTTAAAAATATGTTAAATCCAATATGTGCAAACATATTTACACAATTCTCTTGTTGCACAAGAAAAATCAGATCAAAAAGGAAAGAAAATGAGAAAACAAAATTCAAGTGCACAACATCAAAAAGAGTGAGAATGCTCTATTGTGATCCACACTCAGTTCTTGCAATTCTCTCTGTGGGTGCAGATGGCTCTTTTCATCATAAGATCATTGGTATTGGCCTAATTCATCTATTGTTGTGAAGAGTCTTGTCCAATCAGAATTGATCATCTTATAATCTTATTGTTGCCATGTACAATGATCTCTTAGTTCTGCTCAGTTCACTCAGCATCAGTTCATGTAAGTCTCTCCAGGACTCTTTGAAATCCTCCTGCTGGTTGTTTCTCACAGAACAATAATATTCTATAATATTCATGTACCACAATTTAATCAGCCATTCTCCAACTCATGGGCATCCACTCAGTTTCCAGTTTCTGACCACTACAGAGAGGGCTACCACAAACATTTTTGCACATGTGTGTCCCTTTCCCTTGTTTAAGATCTCTTTGGGATATAGGCCCAGTAGAAACACTGCTGGGTCAAAGGGTATGCACAGTTTGAAAATCTTTTGGGCATAATTCCAGATTGCTCTCCAGAATGGTTGTATTCATTCACAACTCCACCAATAATGTATCAGTATCCCAGTTTTCCCACATCCCCTCCAACATTCATCATTATCTTTTCCTGTCATCTTAGACAATCTCACAGGTGTGTAGTGGTATCTCAGAGTTATCTTAATTTGCATTTCTTTGATCAATAGTGATTTAGAGCACCTTTTTATATGATTAGAAATGGTTTTAATTTCTTCATCTGAAAATTGTCTGTTCATATCCTTTGACCATTTATCAACTGGAGAATGGCTTGAATGCTTATAAATTGAGTCAACTCTCTATATGTTTTAGAAATGAGACTTTTATCAGAACCTTTAAATGTAAAAATGTTTTCCCAGTTTATTACTTCCCTCCTAATCTTGTCTGCATTAGTTTTGTTTGTACAAAATCTTTTTAACTTAATATAATCAAAATTCTCTATTTGGTGTTCAATTATGAGTTCCAGTTCTTCTTTGGACACAAATTCCTTCCTTCTCCACAGATCTGAGAGGTAAACTATCCAATGGAACACAAGATTTTGCAAAGGTGAATGTTTAAAAGTATTTTTGCATGTTTGGAAAAATAAAAGACTATTGGAAAAAACAAAAATGACCTCTGTTCTGTTTGCTCAGACTGTAATCCCACCTCCTACCTTTGCAGAATCAATTTTTTTTGGTAAGGCTCTGCCCCACTCCCACATACTAGAAATCTTCACTCAGCACTAATCAATCTTGCTAAATCCTAACCCCAATTCTGCTAAAGGATAAGGCCTGAGGGAAAGAGTGTACTTCCAGATGGAAATCTTCCAAGGACTTTCCTCCATGGTTTTATGACAGCTTGACCTCTGTTCTATAGATAAAAAAGCCAGTCAAACTAATCATATGCCACAAAGGTGGATTGATGATTTGTTTATAGAAGCAGGGTGGGGACATGTAGAAAAAACATTCCGTTACTCCTTGGACAACTTGGATAGTTATTCCCACTCAATGATTGATTAACTTGTTATGAAAACTGTCTCTGATTAGTTACTCCATGCTAAGCTGGGAATCATGATACATTACCTGATTCTTACCTTATTCAGTTGATTAATAAATCAACAAACATTTATTAAGCACCTACTAATGCCAGGCGTTGTGTGCTAACTTACATAGACAAAAGTGAAAACAATTATTAGGTTTTTTTATAATATGATAATATATTATACATAATCTGTATTACATAATAGTATGTATATAACTCATAATATATAACATTTATTAAAATATACAAATATTAAATAAATATAAAAGTATATATGTTAATTATATATAATTTAATCTAAATATAAATAAATAAAATAGCTAGGAGAGAGAGGTCACCAGTAATTGGAGAGATTGGGAATAGCTTCATGTAAGAAAGTGGCACTTGATGTGAGTTCTAAAGGATTCTCAAAAGTACAAGGTGAGGAGAGAGAATATTTTAGGCGTGGAATGGAAGTCAGAGATGGAGGATCATGTCTGAAGGACCACAAGGAGCCCAATATCACTTGATCAAACAGTGGGTGGACAGGGGAGAGGGATTAGGATGAAGAAAACAAAACCAAAAAAAAAAAAGGAAGGGGACCAGATTACGAAGGACTTTAAAAGCATAATAGAGTATTTCATGTCTGATCCTGGAGGCAATGGGAGCCACTGAAGTTTATTAAATAATAAATACCTGAGCTTTAGGGAGATCAGTTTAACAACTGATTGAAGATGGATTAGAATGTGCAGTAAAATGTAAGAGAACTGGAAAGAAAGGGAAAAGCTCAAGTTGTGAGGAACTTTAAATGCCAGAGGTAATATGAAGGGGCAGCTAGTGGAGCAGTGGATAGAGCACCAGCCCTGAAGTCAGGAGGACCCCAGTTCAAATCTGAACTCAGACACTTAATACTTCTAGCTGTGTGACCCTGGGCAAGTCACTTAACCTGAATTGCCTCAGCAAAATAAAATAAAATACAGAATGGCTGAATAACAATAAAGAGGCAGTCTGAAGCCAGTGAAATTTATGAGTGTGTGTCTGTGAGAGACAGAGAAATTTAACTTTAATAAATAATTTTAGCAGCTATGTGGAAGATGGATTAGAATAGCATGAGATTTGAGAAAAGTAGAACATCAAGGAAGATATAGTATGTAATATTCTTTTAAGAGCTTGAAAGAGCTATATAGATCTATAGGAAGATCTATAAAAATGCCTTACAATTATATGGCATCAGTAAGAGACAATCACACATTAGGACATTATTGTTCTTCTACTAAATGCTTAACAATCACTGTTATACGGAAATGGAATTGTAAAGATATGGCCAATAATACCTTTCATTTATAGATGGTTACAAAGATCTGTGTGTACATTTTTCATCTGTTTCTTTTTACAAGCCCCCTATATTCAAGTTCTCCTATGCCTATTTTACAGATAACCAAACTGTGATGCTGACGGATAAGAAGAGGTTTAATAGAGATCTCACAAAAAGTGATTAAAAAAAGAGCTATTCTTCTGATTCCAGAGTCAGTGTTCTTTCCATTACACCCTGATCCAGGGTAACTTGCTGAATCAAAATGGTCCTTCTTTCACATTCAAGTATCCCTATTGCTGGACGTGTTTTTGCTCTAGGATAGTTAAATTTAACTTTTTAATAAGTATGAATTTAACTGAAAGCTAGCAATGTTGTAGGGTTCCAACAATTCTTTTCCCCTTCTAATCCACCATCCACAAAGCTCCATATATATACATATAAATATACATATATATATATATATATATATATATATATATATATCAAACATTTTCTTTATGTTGTTCACCCTTCATTTTTGAAGAAAATCAGTGACATCAAAGGGCAATGCAATAACTTGTATATGAATTGGATATAAATGAGGTAGAATTGCTCAAATTCATCAGCCCCATTCTCTCCTCCAGAGTCACCCAAGACAAAGTCAAGAAGATTGGCAATGGGTCAGAGTGCAGGGGATGATGCTGGCTTGGATGTCTGACTAAGCTCTAAGCACTCCACAGCAGCTGCTCCAGCCACCTTTATGGCCATTAGAACAAATTGTGAGGAACTTTAAATGCCAGAGGTAATATGAAGGGGCAGCTAGTGACTTCAGGGCTGGTGCATTCTTTTCTGTGCATTCCACGGGAAAGTCTTTGAGTGCTTGGAGCAGATATCCCCCTGTCTCACCAATGGGTCTGTTGGTTACCCTAACCTGGATTAAGCATCTTCCAAAATGGTATCAGGTTGCAGCCGTACCACAGATGAGTGGGATACTAAAGTTAGATGGGCCTTGAAAAGGGCTCAGCAAGCCCTCATACCAGAGGGGCTAATGCTAGTATTATATATGAGTATGTGTGGATATATATAACACATATATACAATTACTCTGTATATAAAGTCTGGGTCTATGATCCTAGAAGTATTAATTTAATCTAAACAATCTGTCTCTCATCTACCATTCTGACCCTCTTTCCAGGAGCCTAGATTTTTGGAGCTAGAAGGAACTTTAGCTACTATTTATTTGAACCTCCCTGTTTTTATATCTAGGAAAGCTGGAATCACAGAGTCTGTGACTTGCTTATTATAACCACCCAGCTAATGTCTGAGGTGAGATTGAAACCTGGGTTTTCTAGACTCCAAGTTTAGAACTTTGCTTAACAATCCGAACTCTACTAATTCTTCCTTGAATTTGACATTCCATCTCTTGCCACACAGTGGAATGGGATGCTCACACTCTTTCCTGTCTCTGCCCCTCAGTCTTATCCTATTTTTCAAGGCTTAATATACATGTTTTTCCCCAGTGAAATCTCCTTCGAATCTCACTTATTATTGCCTTTTCTCTCCTCAAATTGCATTATTTATTCATCTGTGTAAATGCTGTGTTACTCTTATTATACTAATACCCACTTCTCAAAGTAAGCTACGTGGGACAAGAGTTATTTGAATTTTTGTCATTTGTCTGAAGAAACCAGCACAATATTTGCACGTGATAGATGCTTAATAAGTATTTCTTCAAAATTAAATCATTTTAATATTCACCTGTGGTCCAGGAGGATCCCTAGCTACCGTGTCCACAAAGGGACTCTAGTTTTGAAATCATATAGACCACTTCAGTTGTGCTGGGTTCCTGATCCAAAATAAAGAAGGAAATCAGATTTTCCTCCTATTCTTTGCTTCATTATATCACCCCGCCAGAAGAGAACTCTATGGAAAGATAAATGAATGAAAAGGCGTTTATTAAGTGCTTACTATATGTAATGCTCTGTGCTAAACTTTGGACTACAACTAGAAAAGCAAAACAATCCCTCCATTTTACGGAGTTCACATTTTAATTGGGAAAAACATAAGGACATAAGGAGATTTTAGTTGTAAGCTGGAGGGTAGAGACAAAACAGATGGTCATTCATCTCCTTTAGTGCCATTGCCATTGATAAAATCACTGAACCGTTTGTCAACGCTCAGAACTTTGGAGGTGAAAACTTTCTTTAGCAGATCTTCAGCAGCTGTGGATGCTGAGGAAGCAGGTGCTATGGAGAAGAAACAAGTGCCCTTCTCCTTGATAATGGATTCAGGGACCAGGCTAAGAAGAAGAACGAGGGGGTCCATGAGTAACTGACTCCAGTGGGGTCCAAGAAGAAGGAATGGCAACGTACTGGCTACTAATGGCCTGACTCACTTGACACAGGCTGCTTCCTGTTTCTTCCTAGGGCTGACCTGCTTCTTCAGCTACTCTGACTCAACTGTCCTGGCTTGTTGGGGGCAGCTGATAGCCATTTGGTGATGGTGCCGGTAGTCACAAAGACAATGGACCCTTTCTTCTCAGGGTTTGACCCCAGGGACTCTGCTGGAAACCTAGGAATGGCTAAGATCTCCCTAAAACAGAATCCCTTCTAAAAAGATGTATCTAAAAAAATAATGGTTCTTAATTTTTTTCACTACAAAAGAAATATTTAAAACAGAAAATCTCATAAATCTCTATTGACAAGTCCTTAAAATAAGAAACAATAAGTTATAATTCTGGGAGGTAGGGAGGATTACTAGGAGACTCGTGGGATGACTGAACAGATATTTCTCATTCTCAAAATTTGTCTGAGATAATTCAAAGGTCTCTATCTTCCGACTAGCCAAGCGTTCAGCCTGTTCCTCCTATCACAAGTACAGTTACGGGGAGTCTCTCCCACTGATGCTGAGCTTAAAATGCAGCGTCAAAGGTCCAAAGGGCTTCCTCAGGGAAAGGATCCCAAAGGCAGCCAGGGATCCGAGATAAGCAAACTACGGAGCTTTTGGGGGAGGGGTTGTCCTACCAAGGAGCGGCGATTTTGACTGTGCTCTGAGTGTGGGAGAAGGCAAAGAATTGCCTTGCTGCTTGGGAGATCTGATTGAAAATAGATAACATAAATGACTGCAGACTCAGGCAACACACGTGGAGAATTTCCTTTAGCTCCATGGAGCCGCAGGTGAGGGAGAGACAAAGAACAAACGGTGGGAATGCTCCCCAGGTGGGATCTGGCAAGACGTGAAAGGACAAGCAGGAAGGGGCTTGGAAGTAATGGTAGAGTGGGGCAAGGCTGGGAAGAAGAAGAAGGGAGCAGAAGGGCCTCCATGCTTCTCTTCCAGCTGAGAGCCAATGGAACTCTCTTTGTGGACAGAGGACAAAGAGCAGACACCAGAAACAGAGCCGGCTATAGAGCAGAAGGCTGAATTACCAAAGGGTTCAGGGAGAGTGAGCAAAATCCTGGCCTCTGTCCTGCAGGCCCAGCTCAGTCGTGGGGAAATCATCTCCAACGTTTTCCGTTTTGTGTTCTTCAGTCATACTAGCTGGGAGTCCGGATGGGGAGGAAAGGACGATTCAGCCTCAGCTTTCAGGCCCATCAGTTTTCTGTATTATTCTGTACATCTAATAAACAACATGGCCCTAACAATGAATTGTTGAATCATGTTTGAAGGTGATAGTCAAGCTGGAGGGAGCCCAATGGGGAAAATGGGAGCTTGGACTGATTAGGGGATTTAAAATTTTTTGGTAACAATTAGAAATTACAGAGAACTCAAGGTTTACAGGCCAATTTACCTGTATTACCTCGTTTTAGTCAGTCAACAAGCATTTATTGAGCACCTGCTGTGCTCAATAGGAATTGTGCTAAGGGTCAGGAATACAAACATGAAAAAGAAAGACAATCTCTGCCCCTGAAGAATTTATAATTTAACACACAGCCACCCAATAAGATAGGTTCTCTCATTACTCCTATTTTATAATCAAAGAACATTTATTAAGCACTTGCTGTGTGCCAGGCATTGTGCTAAGTGCAAATATAAAAAAGAAAGACAATCTCTGTCCTTGAATTTATAATTTAACACACAGCTACCCAATGAGATAGATTCTATCATTACTCCTATTCTATAATCAAAGGACATTTATTAAGCACCTGCTGTGTGCCAGGCATTGTGCTAGGTGCAAATATGAAAGACAATCTCTGCTCTTGAAGAATTTATAATTTATATTATAGTATATTATAATTTATAATTTAACACATCCAATGAGATAGGTTCTATCATTATCCCTATTTTATAATCAAAGAACTCAAGGTTCAGAGAAATAAGGGCACACAGTTTATTCTCAGTATACTCCAGAACATCCCTATTCTACTGCCTTTGAACATTGGAGAGAAAATTAACAAGGAGATGGGGAGGGGAGGGATGGGAAGAGTAGTGTATCCCTTTAGCATGGCTTAATCTGGCATCCGATGACAGCATCATCCCACATACCCCAGCTCTGATTGAAAGGGAATCCTGTCTGAACTAAATACGGGACATCCTCCAGGACTCCGGAAAGACCTTGGGTGTGAGGACAGTAGATTTAAATGTTTTTCTTTGAATACACATTCCTTTGCTATTCTGAATTCATCTGGATGTCAGTTACTCTCCTCTTCTTTTTTTTTTTTTTTTTTTTTTGTGAACTCCCTGTATTATTTCTAAGTATATGATTTCTAGGGTGATCGAGTAAACACTTTCAATGAACTTTCTGGGTTATCAGACCCTTCACTGAAATATGAAGAAGGAAAACAAACCATTTAAGACCGGCACAGGTTCTGCCAAAAGTAGGTGGTATAAATAGAATAGCTGTTGATTTGGGCTCAATTGACACATCCGCAGACCTGTAGAAATGCTAAATAATAAATTCATATCCTTTAATAGATTCTTCCTTGCTCAAGATAAAATGGCAAAAAATATGCTTTAGATGAGTCATTCATTTGGAGTGTTTTTCCCCTTGGTTTACAGGAGTCATTAGGAAAAAAAAAATACAATACCCAGTGAGTAATTTTCCATCTCTCTCAGCTCAGCTCCAGATATAAAACGTTACACAGGTCTTCCGAATCACAAGGCAGCTTAATGAAAACACACAGACACTTCTCCTTCCCTGCCCCTCTGCGAGTCCCGTCCCCTTCAGGGAGCCGAAATCAAGTGAATCAAGGATGAGCCAACCACCTTGTGCTTCTGTGTCATCCTCTCTGGCCTGGGAGGGGATTCTCTGGGCAAGCACAAGGCCATTCAAATGGGTCATGCTCCTCCTTGCCAGACACTCTCCTGTCCTCCCTATGCACTGGGGAAAATGCAAAGGTAAAATGAAAGCTAAATAAAGCTGCAGCAAGGCAGCCACCCACACATTGACTGATCCTGGGGAGAAAAAAGAACTCCCATTCTAGCTCAAAGACCAGGGGGAGAGGAGATGGAGAGGAAGATGAGGGAGGAGGAGATGAAAGGGGGAGAGGAATGGGAGAGGAGAATGAGACAGAGGAGGAGGAGGAATTAGAAAAGGGAAGAGGGTGGGAGGGAGGGGATGGGAAAGAAGGGGGTGGAGAAAGAAGATGGGGAGGAAGAGGAAAAAGAAAATAGAAGAGGAAAAGGGATGAGAGAGGAGAAGAAGAAAGAAGAGGAGGAGGAGGGGGGAACAGTAGAGGAGGAGGTAAAGAAAGGAAGAGGGAGGAGGATGGGAAAGAAAGGGGCAAAAGAGGAAGACGAGGAGGAAGAAAATGGAAGGGGAGAGGGATGAGAGAGGAGAATAAAAAAGGAGAGGAGGAGGAGGGGGGAATAGTAGAGGAGGAGGTAACGAAAGGAAAAGAGAGGAGGATGGGAAAGAAAGGGGTAAAAGAGGAAGATGAAGAGGAAGAAAATGGAAGGGGAGAGGGATGAGAGAGGAGAATAAAAAAGGAGAGGAGGAGGAGAGGGGAATAGTAGAGGAGGAGGTAAAGAAAGGAAAAGAGAGGAGGATGGGAAAGAAAGGGGTAAAAGAGGAAGATGAAGAGGAAGAAAATGGAAGGGGAGAGGGATGAGAGAGGATAATAAAGAAGAGGAGGAGGAGGGAGGAATAGTAGAGGAGGAGGTAAAGAAAGGAAAAGGGAGGAGGATGGGAAAGAAAAGGGTGAGAAAGGAAGATGAGAAGGAAGAAAATGGAAGGGGAGAGGGATGAGAGGAGAATAAGAAAGAAGAGGAGGAGGAGGGTGGTGGAGAAGGGGAAGTTAAAGAAGGGAAGAGGATGGGAAAGAAAAGAGTGAAAGAGGAAGATAAGGAGGAAGAAAATGGAAGGAGGAAAGGGGTGAGAGAGGAGAATATGAGAGAAGAGGAGGAGGAGGAGGTAGGACTCTAACCGTAGCCAAAAAGAGACCACCAAAGGAGGCAGCCATTTCTAAACCCTGACGGAGGAGCAGGTGGGCCACAGCTCCAGACACAAGAAACAGAATGTGCCTGACCTGTGCCAGCAATTACAAGGAGATTAGGAGATTCATTAGGAGGGGCAGTGCCCTTGCATGTAATGATCCGGAGAACGTGTTCCAGGCTTCCTGGCAACAGGGGGCTTTAAAAAAGCCTATACCACATTCCTAAGGCAGGCAGCTCTGCTCTCCTAAGCCGCCCGAGTGCTAGGCGGGGAAATGTGATTGATTTATTAGATTTTGTCACACAGAAAGATGCTATCAGACAATGCACAGAGGCCTAAACGGAGCTCAATTTCCATCTATTCAAGAAGCTATTGATTTTCTTCCTTATTGCTCAAGCTCACACACACATATACACACACACACACACACACACACACACAAAGCATAAAAGCACCGACGGGAGAAAGGAGAGGGGGTTGGAAAGATCTGGATTTAGGAAGAGAAAGGACTTCCATTCTTTAGATACCCGCAATCTGCTCACATAAAACAATTTCATATTTGGTGAATCTGTGTACAATCTTCACCTCAAGATTAAGTGATTGGATGATTATCCGATGGAAGCCCGGTCTTCCTGCCTCCATCCTCATAATGCTGACTTGTAGGCAGTGACAGGGCTTTAAGTCCCTCCCCCAGAGGCACCTCTTATGGATGGCTCTGTGGAACCCTCTCCCCCCAGACCCAATGGGAATTCTCATAATTTTATTTGAATATTTACAGCCTCTGTTTCCTGATATCTAACAGCAGGCTGATGTTTCCTTTTTGTTCTCTAGCTTTTCTTTTTTTCATTCTTGCCTATATCTAATTTAGGCTATGAATCACATTAAGCAATATTTAGTAAAGAGCTTAGTTTAGAGGGCGAGGGAGGGAGGATTTTTTTATGAATCAATGTAATCATTCCACCCTCACTGGCTCCCTGCTGGTGCCATATGAAGGGGAGATTCCCTTGTGTTTAATCCTTGGAATTTGTGGAGCAATTTATATTTTCAGAATCCTTTCCAAAAAAATTGTCTTCTGTGATCCAAGGAGGGTAAAAATAAGCACATAATTAATGATTCATTGTCCTTCCTTCCCTCCCTCCCTCCCTCCCTCCTTCCTCCCTCCCTCCCTCCCTCCTTCCTCTCTCCCTCCCTTTCTTCTCTTCCTTCCTTCCTTCCTTCCTTCCTTCCTTCCTTCCTTCCTTCCTTCCTTCCTTCCTTCCTTCCTTCCTTCCTTCCTTCCTTCCTTCCTTCCTTCTCTTCTCTTCCTTCCTTCCTTCCTTCCTTCCTTCCTTCCTTCCTTCCTTCCTTCCTTCCTTCCTTCCTTCCTTCCTTCCTTCCTTCCTTCTCTTCCTTCCTTCCTTCCTTCTCTTCCTTCTTTCTCTTCCTTCCTTCCTTCTTTCTCTTCCTTCCTTCCTTCCTTCCTTCCTTCCTTCCTTCCTTCTTTCCTTCCTTCCTTCCTTCCTTCCTTCCTTCCTTCCTTCCTTCCTTCCTTCCTTCCTTCCTTCCTTCCTTCCTTCCTTCCTTCCTTCTTTCCTTCTTTCCTTCCTTCCTTCTTTCCTTCCTTCCTTCTTTCCTTCCTTCCTTCCTTCCTTCCTCTCTTCCTCCCTCCCTCCCTCCCTTCCTTCCTTCCTTCCTTCCTTCCTTCCTTCCTTCCTTCCTTCCTTCCTTCCTTCCTTCCTTCCTTCCTTCCTTCCTTCTTTCCTTCCTTCTTTCCTTCCTTCCTTCCTTCCTTCCTTCCTTCCTTCCTTCCTTCCTTCCTTCCTTCCTTCCTTCCTTCCTTCCTTCCTTCCTTCCTTCCTTCCTTCCTTCCTTCCCTTTTTCCTACTGTCATGATTGCTTGGATGAGGAATTACACTTTTTCTCCAGGCTCATAGTTTTTGAGGGCACAGAGAAGTTAAGTAATTTCCTTAAGGTCACATTTGTGTTAAATATGGGACTTAACTGGTCTTCTAGAGGCTAAGGCCAGCCCATTTAGCCACTCCTGGCTGTACTTCTTTCTTCCCATATTGAAAATGAGGGAGACCGAGAATGCCCAATCTGAAAGTCATGTGTCCTGATTCCCCTGGACAGGGCTCTTTCTACAACATCACATTATTTTTCTTCTGGGTCTCATATTGAGCAGTTTCTATAATTTCATAGGACGTCTGCTTGCATGTATATTAAGGAATTCTGTCCTATCATTTACCTTTAAGACATCTTTTGTTACTCAGATTCATGGAAGAGTATTACGTCTGCAAAATAAATAATTAAGAACACAAAAATAAATAGTTAAGAACACCCAACTGACTGACTCTCCAATTCTCTCCCCAGGCTCTGTTATTCAGGGAGGGAAACAATAAAATTAACATTGTTTACCTCTCACCAGTTCTAACTCAAGGATATATGACTGCCTTCAAAGTCAAAGTAAATACTCTCTCTTTTTCTTTTCTTTTTTAAAAAGGGCAGGGGGGGGAGTAATTCCAGTTAAGTGGTTTACCTAAGGTCACACAATTAAAGTGTAGTGTTAAGTGTCTGAGGCTGGGTTTGAACTCAGTTCCTGTGCTTTACCCATTAGCCATCTATTGCTCCTAAAGTAGACACTATTCTGAGAATTTATCTTTGAAATGATACTATTCCCCAAAAGTGAGCAAAAATGAATAACTGTATCACCTATACTAAATGAAGTAGGTAAGAGTGCTCTATGATGGATGGCTTTGTCACACATATCCCAGCATTTAAAGCATACTATAAGAGGACAAATTGTTGTTTAAGCATCTTTTTTCAGTTGTGAACAACATCCCATTTGGAGTTTTCTTGGCAGAGATACTGGAAAGGTCCACCATTTCCTTCTCCAGCTCTTCCTTCCTTCAGCTGAAGAAACTGAGGCAAACAGTGTTAAGTCAAAATTATTAAGTCTCTGAGGCCAGAAGATGAGTCTTCCTGACTCCAAACCTGATGTTCAAACCATTGAAACACTTAAGGATCCACAAAAGGATAAGAAAAGGTTCTGTTTCCCACCCAAATGCTCATGCTATAGTTCTTTTTTTGTAGTTACATCATCCTGTGATGAATTCTTACTCCTTAGTCAATATGAAAACACATCATTAAACATTTATATTCCATTTACACTTTATAAAGTGCTTTACCACTTTCTCTAATAATTTTATTCTAGGTCAGACCTATGGAGAAGATGGGTGTTTTCTGTGCATCATGGGGAAAATGCTAGAAAGGGAAGAGTTCAGGGTCTATAAATTATAAATAAATTAAAGCTTTAGTATAGTCGATGAAGAAGCAGCATTTTTTTTTTCTTTTTCTGAAATTCCCTTGCTTTCTCCATAATCCAGTGGATATTGGCAATTTGGTCTCTAATTCTTCTGCCTCTTTGAAAATCAGCCTGCTATTCTGGTAAATCATGGTTCATATATTTCTAAAGCCTACCTTGCAGAATCTTAAACACAATCTTGCTGGTATATGAAATAAGTGCAGTTGTTTGACAGTTTGAACATTCTATGGCATTGCTCTTTCTTAGGATTGGGACATAAATTGATCTTTTCCAATCCAGTGGTCACTGCTGTGTTTTTCAAATTTTAAGGCATATTAAGAATAGTACTTTGACAGCATCTTTTAGGACTTTAAACAGGTCAACTGGAATTTTATTATTTTTACTACTTAGCAATGCTTCCTAAGGCCCCCTTGATTTCATTTTCCAGAATATGGTCCTAGATCATTCACCACATCATTATGTTTATCAGTGATGTTAAGATCTTTTTTGTATAATTCTCCTGCATATTCTTGCCACCTCTTCTTAATTTCTTCTGTTTCTGCTAAATCCCTGTCAATTTGTCTTTTATCATGCTCATTTTTACATGAAACTTTCCTTTGATCTCTCTGATTCTTATTGAATATTAAAGATAGCATCTCTCTTTAGATAGAAAAGCATATTGCAATACAAAGCTTTAGGTTACAGGGGCCCAATCTGTGGGCCATATAAGGCCCACAAGATTATTTGCTAAGGCATCTGCAGACAAGGAGAGCAGTTGGTACAACAATTTCCCATCATTTGAGTTTTATAAGTTCATAATTTTATATGGCCTATTAATGATGTCAAATATCCAAATGGCCCTGGGTGGAAGAAAAAAAAAGACATTAATAGAAAAGTTGTCCAACTCTGCAACTTGAAAGACGCAAAAACTGGAATGAGGAAAACAATGGTTATTGAGTCAGAAGATGGATCAAGCTTTAGCTCTGACCATTACTATGAGATCCTGATCAAGTCACATCAGCCAATCAATCAGCAATCAGCAAGCGTTCTTGAAAGGACTGCTACTGATTCTGTGCTAGGCCCTAGGGGTCCAAATACAAAAGGGAAGTAGTTCCTGCCCTACTTCATATTGTAAAAGATAGACAAACTATTTTTTCACAAATAAATACAGGATACATACAGTACTTTATCTTTGAGCATCACTTCTCTTATATGAAAAGTAGAGCTATATTTGTAAATTTTATATACTCTTTAAGTTAATTTTATTAGTATTATTTGTATGTTAGCAGGGCCTGCCCATGAACACTAAATATCCCTCCAATTTTAAAAATCATTCTTTATTTCTTTTAGGAATTTTTTTGCAATTAAATTTATAAAGATCTTGAGCCTTTTCCATATGTTTTCTCAAACTTCTTTTTGTAAGAGTTTTGTAAGAATGTTTTGTAAGAGTTCATTCATTTTGCCAGGCACGTTACTGAAAAATAGAGCTTTACTATTCTGAGATACTTCCAAGATTTCCTTCTCATGTACATCTCCTTATACAGATATCTTTTTCTTTATGGAACAGATGCATGTTAGCAAAAACTGACTGTTAAGTGAATGTCCTGAAGTTTTATTTATGTCCTTTGTTTTTTATATCATAATCATTTACATTTACATCCTTCATAACTTCCCTTCTGTTATAACAGCTACAACAAAATGTCAGTTAAACAAAAACTTTCTGATGCATTGACCTGTATCATTTTGTTCAAACCACTGAAAATTCCTGAGCTTTAATTTCCTCACCTATAAAATGGTGGGATTATACTAGATGATCTCTATGATCCTATGATTTGGGGGGATAACATTTGCCACATTCATAGTTTAACTTACAATATATTAGTGTGTCTTGCTTCCCACAACCCATCCAATACTGTCAATTTTTTTTTTTTTATTATATATATATATATATATATATATATATATATTTTATAATATTATCCCTTGTATTCATTTTTCCAGTTTACCCCCCCTCCCTCTATTCCCTCCCCCCGACGACAGGCAATACCATACATTTTACATGTGTTACAATATAGTCTAGGTACAATACATGTGTGTGAATATCATTTTCTTGTTGCACAATAAACATTAGAATCCGAAGGTACATGCAACCTGGGCAGACAGATATTAGTGCTAACAATTTTCATTCCCCTCCCAGTGTTTCTTCTCTGGGTGCAGCTACCTCTGTCCATCATTGATCAACTGGAAGTGAGTTGGATCTTCTTTATGTTGAAGATTTCCACTTCCATCAGAATACATCCTCATACAGCAATACTGTCAATTTTTATCCTTTGCAATCTGCAAATGTTCTGAGTGTGAGGTCAGTTTTATTATTTGTAATTCAGTACACTCTTTCCTATGATTGTATAGAGTTCACAATGAAGTCCAGTTAAGAAAGTAGGAATGTATAGCTCAGTATAACCCATCATTTCTACTAGAAAAATAATTTAATGGGTCAGCAGGTGCTATTCAAAGTACATTGTCAAACTAACTAAGCCATTCTTTTTCTGAGGTGAGAGAACTCATGTTTTATTTGGGAAACTCTCCAAGTAAAAGAATTATTAAGGTGGGGATTGGGAGGAAAGGGAACAAGCACTTATTAAGCACTTACTATGTGCTGAATGCATGATTACATATTTACTACTTTATTTGGTCCCCACCCTATTTTTTAGCCTATTTTACCCTATTAGGTAACTGCTGTTATGATTCTCATTTTGAAGTTGAGGAAACAGAAAAATAGAGGCTAAAACACAGAACCAATAAATATCTGGCTACATCTGAAGTCAGGTCTTCCAGACTCCAGATCCAGTACTCCATCACCTCTGTCACCTTGCTGCCTCAGGTGAGATATGGAAACACCCTTTCACCTGGTCTCCAAGGGATTAAGTTTTTTGACCCTCAGACAATCTCAGCAAAAACACCTTGCCATTCTTCTAACACTTAAGTGCTGATCTGTTAAAACCTATCTCTTGGTGAGAAACACAGGACAGATGAGTCAGTGATCTGGGCAATCCATTAACCTCCTCAAGGTCTTTCTTGAGCCTGAGATGAAAGGCAAATAAAGAATAAGAAGAATTATAATTACATAAGAAAAATAATAGAAAGAACTAAACACACACGGAGGAAATGTGACAGGCTGTCTTCCATTTGGAACATTCTTATAAATTTTTCCTACAGTGCCTGAGTCTTCCTAGCTTGTGAAATACAATATAGGTAGACCAAAGTAGAGCAAGACCACATCACTTATTACTCAGGTCTTCCACCCTGAATGAGATACTGCAAAAATGGATTCCCTCAAGTTTTAGAGAATTCTATATATCCTCCTATAACAATAAACATGGGGTCTTTGGCCTGGAGACCACCAGAAATCAGAATCGGTCTAATTAGAACCTAGTAAGGAGCCTAAGAGACTTTGGCTATCTACCCCCTGCCTTCTGGAGCTGATTTCCAGGGGGAATTTTGAGGTTGCCTTGGCCCAAAGGCTTTTCTCCGATCCCTGATCATGGTGTGAAGGCGGTTCTGGGTTCTCCAGACACGGGGACAGCCAAAGAAAATACTCAGAACCAAGAGATGGAGTGTCTTTTTCATGGATCCCCCAGAAGGCCAGTGTCCCTGGGCTGAATGATACACATTGAGGAGTAAGGTGCAAAAAAACTTTAAGGGGAACTTTAAAAATTAAGTTTACTATGTTCTACACACTATACTAGGCCCCTGGACATAGACACAAAAGCAGAACAATGCTACCTTCAAGGAGCATCCATTCCACTAAGAGAAATATATACGCACAGAGTAAATACAAAATAATTTTAGGGGGGTGGTAAGTAAGAGTAAGGAAAGGGGCCTGAACCTTGGAGGAAGCTTTGGAATCTAAAAGGTAGAGATGGGATTTCAAGCAGGGGAGACAACCTGCCCAAAGGCTGGAGACACAAGGTGGAATTGGGGAGGATATTCAAGAAGCAGATTCAACCCTTGGTTAAAGTTAATTCTTTTACCCAGTTTAGTGTTTGCACTCATTTAGATAAGACTTGACTATTTGATTTCTAGTTATTTAAACTCCAACAAATATTTATGGAGCCCTTACCTTGTGCAGGAAGTTCTAAGCTAGACTGAAGGGAGATAAAAAGATTAAAGAGGACAAAGGCTCTGCCCTTCTAGAGCTCATAGTCTAGGAGAAGGATATCCTAAGTACTGTTTATGTCTTTTGGCCAATTTCCCCTGCCTCTCACTCACCTTTTAATTCCTGATTTTGAGGTCCTGAGGGATACTGCAATGAGAGATGCCCTGTGTGCAGCTGTGGATTGTATCTAGAGATCTGGAAATATAGATGCAGTAGGTCATCTAATACAGATCAGTTATATAGCTGAGATAATGAATGAATGAGGTTACCAAGGGAAAAGTTGCTATATAAGTTAATGCCTAAGAATTTACTGACATAATTCCTTCTCCGCAGGGCCTTGAACACAATAGGCTTTTTAATAAATATTGGTCAGATAGAATTGAGATAACTACGGTGCAAAGTGACCCATGTGTCATGGGGGGCTGCTGCAAGTGCAGACCCCTTGTTCAGAGGGCCTCTCTCTGTTGTGGAGGATGCTGAGGAGATGGTTCTTGAGAGAACTGTGATGATGTGTAAGGGAAGGTGTTGGACAGATTCTGTAACTGGTTCTGATTCATTGTCTACATTGTTGGGAAGAGCTCTTTTTGATGGACTTTGTGACTAAAACCATTACATCTTCCACAAGGTCCGAGCCAAGTTTGGCCATCTCTTTGCTCTGGTTCCTGTCTTCAGGAGCAAGGCATCTTGCAATAAAGGGGGAAAGCTGCAGGACCTTCTTTCCCTCTGGGGCCTGTTCATTCATTCTTTTCCGTTCTAGGTATGAGCCGTAGAGTCTCCAGAACATAAACCACAGGAACCCAGGAATCAAACATAACCACCCAACAAATAGGTGGGACCCACTGGCGGGAGCTTGAACCAATGGCAGGAGAGATCATGCCTCATACCGCAGAGTACCCTACAACTCTGAAGAGCTGCGGTAGCAATCCCAGATACACCTCATTGTACACTATAAGTAAGGGATATTTGAGGTCCTGGATGCAAATCCTTCTTCTGATGCTTTCTTGGGACCTTGAGCAAATCACAACCTTCTAAACCAACCATAAAATGAGCAGATTGGACTAGATGGCCCCTGAGATTCCCTTAACTCCAGCTCTATGCTCCCATTTGTCTCACAATAACCTAAAGGATAGTTAATGTATTTGTCCCCCCCCCCCCATTTTTACAGATGAAGAAACTGAGACTTGAACAAGTTAAGAGACTTGCCAGTGATCCAACAACGTCACAGACATAACTACCCACTAGGCACCCCACCCCAAAATTTCAGGGACCAAAACTTTAGAGGGCTCGTGATCTCTCAGAAACAAATACTATTGTATGACTCCATGAACTTTTCAAAAGAAATATATGGGAAAAAATGGGATAAACCCGCAGGCAGTAAATCTGCTTTTTGGTGTCTCCTGATATCAAGAGAAAAGGAAAAATACCCCAAACTTGTTGGGTGGAGCCCCTGGAGTGGGCCTCTGGGAAGAATTGGTCTAGAATGGCGCAGAGGATGGGCGGGCAGGGAGGGATTTTAAGCTGTGATCTTCATCATTTCAGAAATATCAATGACATCCCAGACTCACTTGAGTCAACTTTTCAGTGGTTCTATTCTATGTATCAGGTCCCTAAAATTTAGCAGTCTCCAACCAAGCTACGTGTAAACTGTCCCCACTACTGATATTTTCAGTAATTCCAGGGTATCTGGGAGTCCTTTATTTTAATGGAGTAAAAAAGCTAATCATTGGAATCTCTTCTCTGCAGACATGCTTTGGAATAAAGACAGTATAGAGGTAATTTTCTACAATCATCTCTCAGGGAT